>NC_086447.1:9184260-9411889 GCF_028390025.1 Pseudophryne corroboree | reverse complement strand
AGTAACACCCAGACCGAGACCCCTCCACTGCACAACCCTGCCAAGTCATTAATATACCAGGGAGTAACACCCAGACTGAGACCCCTCCACTGCACAACCCTGCCAAGTCAGTAATATACCAGGGAGTAACACCCAGACTGAGACCCTCCACTGCACAACCCTGCCAAGTCAGTAATATACCAGGAGTAACATCCAGACTGAGACCCCTCCACTGCACAACCCTGCCAAGTCAGTAATATACCAGGGAGTAACACCCAGACTGAGACCCCTCCACTGCACAACCCTGCCAAGTCAGTAATATACCAGGGAGTAACACCCAGACTGAGAGCCATCCACTGCACAACCCTGCCAAGTCAGTAATATACCAGGGAGTAACACCCAGACTGAGACCCCTCCACTGCACAACCCTGCCAAGTCAGTAATATACCAGGGAGTAACACCCAGACTGAGACCCCTCCACTGCACAACCCTGCCAAGTCAGTAATATACCAGGGAGTAACACCCAGACTGAGACCCCTCCACTGCACAACCCTGCCAAGTCAGTAATATACCAGGAGTAACATCCAGACTGAGACCCCTCCACTGCACAACCCTGCCAAGTCAGTAATATACCAGGGAGTAACACCCAGACTGAGACCCCTCCACTGCACAACCCTGCCAAGTCAGTAATATACCAGGGAGTAACACCCAGACTGAGAGCCATCCACTGCACAACCCTGCCAAGTCAGTAATATACCAGGGAGTAACACCCAGACTGAGACCCCTCCACTGCACAACCCTGCCAAGTCAGTAATATACCAGGGAGTAACACCCAGACTGAGACCCCTCCACTGCACAACCCTGCCAAGTCAGTAATATACCAGGGAGTAACACCCAGACTGAGAGCCATCCACTGCACAACCCTGCCAAGTCCGTAAGATACCAGGGAGTAACACCCAGACTGAGACCCCTCCACTGCACAACCCTGCCAAGTCAGTAATATACCAGGGAGTAACACCCAGACTGAGACCCCTCCACTGCACAACCCTGCCAAGTCAGTAATATACCAGGGAGTAACACCCAGACTGAGACCCCTCCACTGCACAACCCTGCCAAGTCAGTAATATACCAGGGTGTAACACCCAGACCAAGACCCCTCCACTGCACAACCCTGCCAAGTCAGTAATATACCAGGGAGTGACACCCAGACTGAGACCCCTCCACTGCACAACCCTGCGAAGTCAGTAATATACCAGGGAGTAACACCCAGACTGAGACCCCTCCACTGCACAACCCTGCCAAGTCAGTAAGATACCAGGGAGTAACACCCAGACTGAGAGCCATCCACTGCACAACTCTGCCAAGTCAGTAATATACCAGGGAGTAACACCCAGACTGAGACCCCTCCACTGCACAACCCTGCCAAGTCAGTAACATACCAGGGAGTAACACCCAGACTGAGACCCCTCCACTGCACAACCCTGCCAAGTCAGTAAGATACCAGGGAGTAACACCCAGACTGAGAGCCATCCACTGCACAACCCTGCCAAGTCAGTAATATACCAGGGAGTAACACCCAGACTGAGACCCCTCCACTGCACAACCTTGCCAAGTCAGTAATATACCAGGGAGTAACACCCAGACTGAGACCCCTCCACTGCACAACCCTGCCAAGTCAGTAATATACCAGGGTGTAACACCCAGACCAAGACCCCTCCACTGCACAACCCTGCCAAGTCAGTAATATACCAGGGACTGACACCCAGACTGAGACCCCTCCACTGCACAACCCTGCCAAGTCAGTAATATACCAGGGAGTAACACCCAGACTGAGACCCCTCCACTGCACAACCCTGCCAAGTCAGTAATATACCAGGAGTAACACCCAGACTGAGACCCCTCCACTGTACAATCCTGCCAAGTCAGTAATATACCAGGGAGTAACACCCAGACTGAGACCCCTCCACTGCACAACCCTGCCAAGTCAGTAATATACCAGGGAGTAACACCCAGACTGAGACCCCTCCACTGCACAACCCTGCCAAGTCAGTAATATACCAGGGAGTAACACCCAGACTGAGACCCCTCCACTGCACAACCCTGCCAAGTCAGTAATATACCAGGGAGTAACACCCAGACTGAGACCCCTCCACTGCACAACCCTGCCAAGTCAGTAATATACCAGGGAGTAACACCCAGACTGAGACCCCTCCACTGCACAACCCTGCCAAGTCAGTAAGATACCAGGGAGTAACACCCAGACTGAGAGCCATCCACTGCACAACTCTGCCAAGTCCGTAAGATACCAGGGAGTAACACCCAGACCGAGACCCCTCCACTGCACAACCCTGCCAAGTCAGTAATATACCAGGGAGTAACACCCAGACTGAGACCCCTCCACTGCACATCCCTGCCAAGTCAGTAATATACCAGGGAGTAACACCCAGACTGAGACCCCTCCACTGCACAACACTGCCAAGTCAGTAATATACCAGGGAGTAACACCCAGACTGAGACCCCTCCACTGCCCAACCCTGCCAAGTCATTAATATACCAGGGAGTAACACCCAGACCGAGACCCCTCCACTGCACAACCCTGCCAAGTCAGTAAGATACCAGGGAGTAACACCCAGACTGAGAGCCATCCACTGCACAACTCTGCCAAGTCAGTAATATACCAGGGAGTAACACCCAGACTGAGACCCCTCCACTGCACAACCCTGCCAAGTCAGTAACATACCAGGGAGTAACACCCAGACTGAGACCCCTCCACTGCACAACCCTGCCAAGTCAGTAAGATACCAGGGAGTAACACCCAGACTGAGAGCCATCCACTGCACAACCCTGCCAAGTCAGTAATATACCAGGGAGTAACACCCAGACTGAGACCCCTCCACTGCACAACCCTGCCAAGTCATTAATATACCAGGGAGTAACACCCAGACTGAGACCCCTCCACTGCACAACCCTGCCAAGTCAGTAATATACCAGGGTGTAACACCCAGACCAAGACCCCTCCACTGCACAACCCTGCCAAGTCAGTAATATACCAGGGAGTAACACCCAGACTGAGACCCCTCCACTGCACAACCCTGCCAAGTCAGTAATATACCAGGGAGTAACACCCAGACTGAGAGCCATCCACTGCACAACCCTACCAAGTCCGTAAGATACCAGGGAGTAACACCCAGACTGAGACCCCTCCACTGCACAACCCTGCCAAGTCCGTAAGATACCATGGAGTAACACCCAGACTGAGACCCCTCCACTGCACAACCCTGCCAAGTCAGTAATATACCAGGGAGTAACACCCAGACTGAGACCCCTCCACTGCACAACCCTGCCAAGTCAGTAACATACCAGGGAGTAACACCCAGACCGAGACCCCTCCACTGCACAACCCTGCCAAGTCAGTAATATACCAGGGAGTAACACCCAGACTGAGACCCCTCCACTGCACAACCCTGCCAAGTCCGTAAGATACCATGGAGTAACACCCAGACTGAGACCCCTCCACTGCACAACCCTGCCAAGTCAGTAATATACCAGGGAGTAACACCCAGACCGAGACCCCTCCACTGCACAACCCTGCCAAGTCAGTAATATACCAGGGAGTGACACCCAGACTGAGACCCCTCCACTGCACAACCCTGCCAAGTCAGTAATATACCAGGGAGTAACACCCAGACTGAGACCCCTCCACTGCACAACCCTGCCAAGTCAGTAATATACCAGGGAGTAACACCCAGACTGAGACCCCTCCACTGCACAACCCTGCCAAGTCCGTAAGATACCATGGAGTAACACCCAGACTGAGACCCCTCCACTGCACAACCCTGCCAAGTCAGTAATATACCAGGGAGTAACACCCAGACTGAGATCCCTCCACTGTACAACCCTGCCAAGTCAGTAATATACCAGGGAGTAACACCCAGACTGAGACCCCTCCACTGCACAACCCTGCCAAGTCAGTAATATACCAGGGAGTAACACCCAGACAGAGACCTCTCCACTGCACAACCCTGCCAAGTCAGTAATATACCAGGGAGTAACACCCAGACTGAGACCCCTCCACTGCACAACCCTGCCAAGTCAGTAAGATACCAGGGAGTAACACCCAGACTGAGACCCCTCCACTGCACAACCCTGCCAAGTCAGTAATATACCAGGGAGTAATACCCAGACCGAGACCCCTCCACTGCACAACCCTGCCAAGTCAGTAATATACCAGGGAGTTACACCCAGACTGAGACCCCTCCACTGCACAACCCTGCCAAGTCAGTAATATACCAGGGAGTAACACCCAGACTGAGACCCCTCCACTGCACAACCCTGCCAAGTCAGTAATATACCAGGAGTAACACCCAGACTGAGACCCCTCCACTGTACAACCCTGCCAAGTCAGTAATATACCAGGGAGTAACACCCAGACTGAGACCCCTCCACTGCACAACCCTGCCAAGTCAGTAATATACCAGGGAGTAACACCCAGACTGAGACCCCTCCACTGCACAACCCTGCCAAGTCAGTAATATACCAGGGAGTAACACCCAGACTGAGACCCCTCCACTGCACAACCCTGCCAAGTCAGTAATATACCAGGGAGTAACACCCAGACTGAGACCCCTCCACTGCACAACCCTGCCAAGTCAGTAATATACCAGGGAGTAACACCCAGACTGAGACCCCTCCACTGCACAACCCTGCCAAGTCAGTAAGATACCAGGGAGTAACACCCAGACTGAGAGCCATCCACTGCACAACTCTGCCAAGTCCGTAAGATACCAGGGAGTAACACCCAGACCGAGACCCCTCCACTGCACAACCCTGCCAAGTCAGTAATATACCAGGGAGTAACACCCAGACTGAGACCCCTCCACTGCACATCCCTGCCAAGTCAGTAATATACCAGGGAGTAACACCCAGACTGAGACCCCTCCACTGCACAACACTGCCAAGTCAGTAATATACCAGGGAGTAACACCCAGACTGAGACCCCTCCACTGCCCAACCCTGCCAAGTCATTAATATACCAGGGAGTAACACCCAGACCGAGACCCCTCCACTGCACAACCCTGCCAAGTCAGTAAGATACCAGGGAGTAACACCCAGACTGAGAGCCATCCACTGCACAACTCTGCCAAGTCAGTAATATACCAGGGAGTAACACCCAGACTGAGACCCCTCCACTGCACAACCCTGCCAAGTCAGTAACATACCAGGGAGTAACACCCAGACTGAGACCCCTCCACTGCACAACCCTGCCAAGTCAGTAAGATACCAGGGAGTAACACCCAGACTGAGAGCCATCCACTGCACAACCCTGCCAAGTCAGTAATATACCAGGGAGTAACACCCAGACTGAGACCCCTCCACTGCACAACCCTGCCAAGTCATTAATATACCAGGGAGTAACACCCAGACTGAGACCCCTCCACTGCACAACCCTGCCAAGTCAGTAATATACCAGGGTGTAACACCCAGACCAAGACCCCTCCACTGCACAACCCTGCCAAGTCAGTAATATACCAGGGAGTAACACCCAGACTGAGACCCCTCCACTGCACAACCCTGCCAAGTCAGTAATATACCAGGGAGTAACACCCAGACTGAGAGCCATCCACTGCACAACCCTACCAAGTCCGTAAGATACCAGGGAGTAACACCCAGACTGAGACCCCTCCACTGCACAACCCTGCCAAGTCCGTAAGATACCATGGAGTAACACCCAGACTGAGACCCCTCCACTGCACAACCCTGCCAAGTCAGTAATATACCAGGGAGTAACACCCAGACTGAGACCCCTCCACTGCACAACCCTGCCAAGTCAGTAACATACCAGGGAGTAACACCCAGACCGAGACCCCTCCACTGCACAACCCTGCCAAGTCAGTAATATACCAGGGAGTAACACCCAGACTGAGACCCCTCCACTGCACAACCCTGCCAAGTCAGTAATATACCAGGGAGTAACACCCAGACTGAGACCCCTCCACTGCACAACCCTGCCAAGTCAGTAATATACCAGGGAGTAACACCCAGACTGAGGCCCCTCCACTGCACAACCCTGCCAAGTCAGTAATATACCAGGGAGTAACACCCAGACTGAGACCCCTCCACTGCACAACCCTGCCAAGTCAGTAATATACCAGGGAGTAACACCCAGACTGAGACCCCTCCACTGCACAACCCTGCCAAGTCAGTAAGATACCAGGGAGTAACACCCAGACTGAGAGCCATCCACTGCACAACTCTGCCAAGTCAGTAATATACCAGGGAGTAACACCCAGACTGAGACCCCTCCACTGCACAACCCTACCAAGTCCGTAAGATACCAGGGAGTAACACCCAGACCGAGACCCCTCCACTGCACAACCCTGCCAAGTCAGTAATATACCAGGGAGTAACACCCAGACTGAGACCCCTCCACTGCACAACCCTGCCAAGTCAGTAATATACCAGGGAGTAACACCCAGACTGAGACCCCTCCACTGCACAACCCTGCCAAGTCAGTAATATACCAGGGAGTAACACCCAGACTGAGACCCCTCCACTGCACAACCCTGCCAAGTCAGTAATATACCAGGGAGTAACACCCAGACTGAGACACCTCCACTGCACAACCCTACCAAGTCCGTAAGATACCAGGGAGTAACACCCAGACCGAGACCCCTCCACTGCACAACCCTGCCAAGTCATTAATATACCAGGGAGTAACACCCAGACTGAGACCCCTCCACTGCACAACCCTGCCAAGTCAGTAATATACCAGGGAGTAACACCCAGACTGAGACCCCTCCACTGCACAACCCTGCCAAGTCAGTAATATACCAGGAGTAACATCCAGACTGAGACCCCTCCACTGCACAACCCTGCCAAGTCAGTAATATACCAGGGAGTAACACCCAGACTGAGACCCCTCCACTGCACAACCCTGCCAAGTCAGTAATATACCAGGGAGTAACACCCAGACTGAGAGCCATCCACTGCACAACCCTGCCAAGTCAGTAATATACCAGGGAGTAACACCCAGACTGAGACCCCTCCACTGCACAACCCTGCCAAGTCAGTAATATACCAGGGAGTAACACCCAGACTGAGACCCCTCCACTGCACAACCCTGCCAAGTCAGTAATATACCAGGGAGTAACACCCAGACTGAGACCCCTCCACTGCACAACCCTGCCAAGTCAGTAATATACCAGGAGTAACATCCAGACTGAGACCCCTCCACTGCACAACCCTGCCAAGTCAGTAATATACCAGGGAGTAACACCCAGACTGAGACCCCTCCACTGCACAACCCTGCCAAGTCAGTAATATACCAGGGAGTAACACCCAGACTGAGAGCCATCCACTGCACAACCCTGCCAAGTCAGTAATATACCAGGGAGTAACACCCAGACTGAGACCCCTCCACTGCACAACCCTGCCAAGTCAGTAATATACCAGGGAGTAACACCCAGACTGAGACCCCTCCACTGCACAACCCTGCCAAGTCAGTAATATACCAGGGAGTAACACCCAGACTGAGAGCCATCCACTGCACAACCCTGCCAAGTCCGTAAGATACCAGGGAGTAACACCCAGACTGAGACCCCTCCACTGCACAACCCTGCCAAGTCAGTAATATACCAGGGAGTAACACCCAGACTGAGACCCCTCCACTGCACAACCCTGCCAAGTCAGTAATATACCAGGGAGTAACACCCAGACTGAGACCCCTCCACTGCACAACCCTGCCAAGTCAGTAATATACCAGGGTGTAACACCCAGACCAAGACCCCTCCACTGCACAACCCTGCCAAGTCAGTAATATACCAGGGAGTGACACCCAGACTGAGACCCCTCCACTGCACAACCCTGCGAAGTCAGTAATATACCAGGGAGTAACACCCAGACTGAGACCCCTCCACTGCACAACCCTGCCAAGTCAGTAAGATACCAGGGAGTAACACCCAGACTGAGAGCCATCCACTGCACAACTCTGCCAAGTCAGTAATATACCAGGGAGTAACACCCAGACTGAGACCCCTCCACTGCACAACCCTGCCATGTCAGTAACATACCAGGGAGTAACACCCAGACTGAGACCCCTCCACTGCACAACCCTGCCAAGTCAGTAAGATACCAGGGAGTAACACCCAGACTGAGAGCCATCCACTGCACAACCCTGCCAAGTCAGTAATATACCAGGGAGTAACACCCAGACTGAGACCCCTCCACTGCACAACCCTGCCAAGTCAGTAATATACCAGGGAGTAACACCCAGACTGAGACCCCTCCACTGCACAACCCTGCCAAGTCAGTAATATACCAGGGTGTAACACCCAGACCAAGACCCCTCCACTGCACAACCCTGCCAAGTCAGTAATATACCAGGGACTGACACCCAGACTGAGACCCCTCCACTGCACAACCCTGCCAAGTCAGTAATATACCAGGGAGTAACACCCAGACTGAGACCCCTCCACTGCACAACCCTGCCAAGTCAGTAATATACCAGGAGTAACACCCAGACTGAGACCCCTCCACTGTACAACCCTGCCAAGTCAGTAATATACCAGGGAGTAACACCCAGACTGAGACCCCTCCACTGCACAACCCTGCCAAGTCAGTAATATACCAGGGAGTAACACCCAGACTGAGACCCCTCCACTGCACAACCCTGCCAAGTCAGTAATATACCAGGGAGTAACACCCAGACTGAGACCCCTCCACTGCACAACCCTGCCAAGTCAGTAATATACCAGGGAGTAACACCCAGACTGAGACCCCTCCACTGCACAACCCTGCCAAGTCAGTAATATACCAGGGAGTAACACCCAGACTGAGACCCCTCCACTGCACAACCCTGCCAAGTCAGTAAGATACCAGGGAGTAACACCCAGACTGAGAGCCATCCACTGCACAACTCTGCCAAGTCCGTAAGATACCAGGGAGTAACACCCAGACCGAGACCCCTCCACTGCACAACCCTGCCAAGTCAGTAATATACCAGGGAGTAACACCCAGACTGAGACCCCTCCACTGCACATCCCTGCCAAGTCAGTAATATACCAGGGAGTAACACCCAGACTGAGACCCCTCCACTGCACAACACTGCCAAGTCAGTAATATACCAGGGAGTAACACCCAGACTGAGACCCCTCCACTGCCCAACCCTGCCAAGTCATTAATATACCAGGGAGTAACACCCAGACCGAGACCCCTCCACTGCACAACCCTGCCAAGTCAGTAAGATACCAGGGAGTAACACCCAGACTGAGAGCCATCCACTGCACAACTCTGCCAAGTCAGTAATATACCAGGGAGTAACACCCAGACTGAGACCCCTCCACTGCACAACCCTGCCAAGTCAGTAACATACCAGGGAGTAACACCCAGACTGAGACCCCTCCACTGCACAACCCTGCCAAGTCAGTAAGATACCAGGGAGTAACACCCAGACTGAGAGCCATCCACTGCACAACCCTGCCAAGTCAGTAATATACCAGGGAGTAACACCCAGACTGAGACCCCTCCACTGCACAACCCTGCCAAGTCATTAATATACCAGGGAGTAACACCCAGACTGAGACCCCTCCACTGCACAACCCTGCCAAGTCAGTAATATACCAGGGTGTAACACCCAGACCAAGACCCCTCCACTGCACAACCCTGCCAAGTCAGTAATATACCAGGGAGTAACACCCAGACTGAGACCCCTCCACTGCACAACCCTGCCAAGTCAGTAATATACCAGGGAGTAACACCCAGACTGAGAGCCATCCACTGCACAACCCTACCAAGTCCGTAAGATACCAGGGAGTAACACCCAGACTGAGACCCCTCCACTGCACAACCCTGCCAAGTCCGTAAGATACCATGGAGTAACACCCAGACTGAGACCCCTCCACTGCACAACCCTGCCAAGTCAGTAATATACCAGGGAGTAACACCCAGACTGAGACCCCTCCACTGCACAACCCTGCCAAGTCAGTAACATACCAGGGAGTAACACCCAGACCGAGACCCCTCCACTGCACAACCCTGCCAAGTCAGTAATATACCAGGGAGTAACACCCAGACTGAGACCCCTCCACTGCACAACCCTGCCAAGTCCGTAAGATACCATGGAGTAACACCCAGACTGAGACCCCTCCACTGCACAACCCTGCCAAGTCAGTAATATACCAGGGAGTAACACCCAGACCGAGACCCCTCCACTGCACAACCCTGCCAAGTCAGTAATATACCAGGGAGTGACACCCAGACTGAGACCCCTCCACTGCACAACCCTGCCAAGTCAGTAATATACCAGGGAGTAACACCCAGACTGAGACCCCTCCACTGCACAACCCTGCCAAGTCAGTAATATACCAGGGAGTAACACCCAGACTGAGACCCCTCCACTGCACAACCCTGCCAAGTCCGTAAGATACCATGGAGTAACACCCAGACTGAGACCCCTCCACTGCACAACCCTGCCAAGTCAGTAATATACCAGGGAGTAACACCCAGACTGAGATCCCTCCACTGTACAACCCTGCCAAGTCAGTAATATACCAGGGAGTAACACCCAGACTGAGACCCCTCCACTGCACAACCCTGCCAAGTCAGTAATATACCAGGGAGTAACACCCAGACAGAGACCTCTCCACTGCACAACCCTGCCAAGTCAGTAATATACCAGGGAGTAACACCCAGACTGAGACCCCTCCACTGCACAACCCTGCCAAGTCAGTAAGATACCAGGGAGTAACACCCAGACTGAGACCCCTCCACTGCACAACCCTGCCAAGTCAGTAATATACCAGGGAGTAATACCCAGACCGAGACCCCTCCACTGCACAACCCTGCCAAGTCAGTAATATACCAGGGAGTTACACCCAGACTGAGACCCCTCCACTGCACAACCCTGCCAAGTCAGTAATATACCAGGGAGTAACACCCAGACTGAGACCCCTCCACTGCACAACCCTGCCAAGTCAGTAATATACCAGGAGTAACACCCAGACTGAGACCCCTCCACTGTACAACCCTGCCAAGTCAGTAATATACCAGGGAGTAACACCCAGACTGAGACCCCTCCACTGCACAACCCTGCCAAGTCAGTAATATACCAGGGAGTAACACCCAGACTGAGACCCCTCCACTGCACAACCCTGCCAAGTCAGTAATATACCAGGGAGTAACACCCAGACTGAGACCCCTCCACTGCACAACCCTGCCAAGTCAGTAATATACCAGGGAGTAACACCCAGACTGAGACCCCTCCACTGCACAACCCTGCCAAGTCAGTAATATACCAGGGAGTAACACCCAGACTGAGACCCCTCCACTGCACAACCCTGCCAAGTCAGTAAGATACCAGGGAGTAACACCCAGACTGAGAGCCATCCACTGCACAACTCTGCCAAGTCCGTAAGATACCAGGGAGTAACACCCAGACCGAGACCCCTCCACTGCACAACCCTGCCAAGTCAGTAATATACCAGGGAGTAACACCCAGACTGAGACCCCTCCACTGCACATCCCTGCCAAGTCAGTAATATACCAGGGAGTAACACCCAGACTGAGACCCCTCCACTGCACAACACTGCCAAGTCAGTAATATACCAGGGAGTAACACCCAGACTGAGACCCCTCCACTGCCCAACCCTGCCAAGTCATTAATATACCAGGGAGTAACACCCAGACCGAGACCCCTCCACTGCACAACCCTGCCAAGTCAGTAAGATACCAGGGAGTAACACCCAGACTGAGAGCCATCCACTGCACAACTCTGCCAAGTCAGTAATATACCAGGGAGTAACACCCAGACTGAGACCCCTCCACTGCACAACCCTGCCAAGTCAGTAACATACCAGGGAGTAACACCCAGACTGAGACCCCTCCACTGCACAACCCTGCCAAGTCAGTAAGATACCAGGGAGTAACACCCAGACTGAGAGCCATCCACTGCACAACCCTGCCAAGTCAGTAATATACCAGGGAGTAACACCCAGACTGAGACCCCTCCACTGCACAACCCTGCCAAGTCATTAATATACCAGGGAGTAACACCCAGACTGAGACCCCTCCACTGCACAACCCTGCCAAGTCAGTAATATACCAGGGTGTAACACCCAGACCAAGACCCCTCCACTGCACAACCCTGCCAAGTCAGTAATATACCAGGGAGTAACACCCAGACTGAGACCCCTCCACTGCACAACCCTGCCAAGTCAGTAATATACCAGGGAGTAACACCCAGACTGAGAGCCATCCACTGCACAACCCTACCAAGTCCGTAAGATACCAGGGAGTAACACCCAGACTGAGACCCCTCCACTGCACAACCCTGCCAAGTCCGTAAGATACCATGGAGTAACACCCAGACTGAGACCCCTCCACTGCACAACCCTGCCAAGTCAGTAATATACCAGGGAGTAACACCCAGACTGAGACCCCTCCACTGCACAACCCTGCCAAGTCAGTAACATACCAGGGAGTAACACCCAGACCGAGACCCCTCCACTGCACAACCCTGCCAAGTCAGTAATATACCAGGGAGTAACACCCAGACTGAGACCCCTCCACTGCACAACCCTGCCAAGTCCGTAAGATACCATGGAGTAACACCCAGACTGAGACCCCTCCACTGCACAACCCTGCCAAGTCAGTAATATACCAGGGAGTAACACCCAGACCGAGACCCCTCCACTGCACAACCCTGCCAAGTCAGTAATATACCAGGGAGTGACACCCAGACTGAGACCCCTCCACTGCACAACCCTGCCAAGTCAGTAATATACCAGGGAGTAACACCCAGACTGAGACCCCTCCACTGCACAACCCTGCCAAGTCAGTAATATACCAGGGAGTAACACCCAGACTGAGACCCCTCCACTGCACAACCCTGCCAAGTCCGTAAGATACCATGGAGTAACACCCAGACTGAGACCCCTCCACTGCACAACCCTGCCAAGTCAGTAATATACCAGGGAGTAACACCCAGACTGAGATCCCTCCACTGTACAACCCTGCCAAGTCAGTAATATACCAGGGAGTAACACCCAGACTGAGACCCCTCCACTGCACAACCCTGCCAAGTCAGTAATATACCAGGGAGTAACACCCAGACAGAGACCTCTCCACTGCACAACCCTGCCAAGTCAGTAATATACCAGGGAGTAACACCCAGACTGAGACCCCTCCACTGCACAACCCTGCCAAGTCAGTAAGATACCAGGGAGTAACACCCAGACTGAGACCCCTCCACTGCACAACCCTGCCAAGTCAGTAATATACCAGGGAGTAATACCCAGACCGAGACCCCTCCACTGCACAACCCTGCCAAGTCAGTAATATACCAGGGAGTAACACCCAGACTGAGACCCCTCCACTGCACAACACTGCCAAGTCAGTAAGATACCAGGGAGTAATACCCAGACTGAGACCCCTCCACTGCACAACCCTGCCAAGTCAGTAATATACCAGGGAGTAACACCCAGACTGAGACCCCTCCACTGCACAACCCTGCCAAGTCAGTAATATACCAGGGAGTAACACCCAGACTGAGACCCCTCCACTGCACAACCCTGCCAAGTCAGTAACATACAAGGGAGTAACACCCAGACTGAGACCCCTCCACTGCACAACACTGCCAAGTCAGTAAGATACCAGGGAGTAACACCCAGACTGAGACCCCTCCACTGCACAACCCTGCCAAGTCAGTAATATACCAGAGGGTAACACCCAGACAGAGACCCCTCCACTGCACAACCCTGCCAAGTCAGTAACATACAAGGGAGTAACACCCAGACTGAGACCCCTCCACTGCACAACCCTGCCAAGTCAGTAATATACCAGGGAGTAACACCCAGACTGAGACCCCTCCACTGCACAACCCTGCCAAGTCAGTAACATACAAGGGAGTAACACCCAGACTGAGACCCCTCCACTGCACAACCCTGCCAAGTGAGTTACATACCAGGGAGTAACAACCAGACTGAGACCCCTCCACTGCACAACCCTGCCAAGTCAGTAAGATACCAGGGAGTAACACCCAGACTGAGACCCCTCCACTGCACAACCCTGCCAAGTCAGTAATATACCAGGGAGTAACACCCAGACTGAGACCCCTCCACTGCACAACCCTGCCAAGTCAGTAACATACAAGGGAGTAACACCCAGACTGAGACCCCTCCACTGCACAACCCTGCCAAGTGAGTTACATACCAGGGAGTAACAACCAGACTGAGACCCCTCCACTGCACAACCCTGCCAAGTCAGTAAGATACCAGGGAGTAACACCCAGACTGAGACCCCTCCACTGCACAACCCTGCCAAGTCAGTAATATACCAGGGAGTAACACCCAGACTGAGACCCCTCCACTGCACAACACTGCCAAGTCAGTAAGATACCAGGGAGTAACACCCAGACTGAGACCCCTCCACTGCACAACCCTGCCAAGTCAGTAAGATACCAGAGAGTAACACCCAGACTGAGACTCCTCCACTGCACAACCCTGCCAAGTCAGTAACATACAAGGGAGTAACACCCAGACTGAGACCCCTCCACTGCACAACCCTGCCAAGTCAGTAATATACCAGGGAGTAACACCCAGACCAAGACCCCTCCACTGCACAACCCTGCCAAGTCAGTAATATACCAGGGAGTAACACCCAGACTGAGAGCCATCCACTGCACAACCCTACCAAGTCCGTAAGATACCAGGGAGTAACACCCAGACTGAGACCCCTCCACTGCACAACCCTGCCAAGTCCGTAAGATACCATGGAGTAACACCCAGACTGAGACCCCTCCACTGCACAACCCTGCCAAGTCAGTAATATACCAGGGAGTAACACCCAGACTGAGACCCCTCCACTGCACAACCCTGCCAAGTCAGTAACATACCAGGGAGTAACACCCAGACCGAGACCCCTCCACTGCACAACCCTGCCAAGTCAGTAATATACCAGGGAGTAACACCCAGACTGAGACCCCTCCACTGCACAACCCTGCCAAGTCCGTAAGATACCATGGAGTAACACCCAGACTGAGACCCCTCCACTGCACAACCCTGCCAAGTCAGTAATATACCAGGGAGTAACACCCAGACCGAGACCCCTCCACTGCACAACCCTGCCAAGTCAGTAATATACCAGGGAGTGACACCCAGACTGAGACCCCTCCACTGCACAACCCTGCCAAGTCAGTAATATACCAGGGAGTAACACCCAGACTGAGACCCCTCCACTGCACAACCCTGCCAAGTCAGTAATATACCAGGGAGTAACACCCAGACTGAGACCCCTCCACTGCACAACCCTGCCAAGTCCGTAAGATACCATGGAGTAACACCCAGACTGAGACCCCTCCACTGCACAACCCTGCCAAGTCAGTAATATACCAGGGAGTAACACCCAGACTGAGATCCCTCCACTGTACAACCCTGCCAAGTCAGTAATATACCAGGGAGTAACACCCAGACTGAGACCCCTCCACTGCACAACCCTGCCAAGTCAGTAATATACCAGGGAGTAACACCCAGACAGAGACCTCTCCACTGCACAACCCTGCCAAGTCAGTAATATACCAGGGAGTAACACCCAGACTGAGACCCCTCCACTGCACAACCCTGCCAAGTCAGTAAGATACCAGGGAGTAACACCCAGACTGAGACCCCTCCACTGCACAACCCTGCCAAGTCAGTAATATACCAGGGAGTAATACCCAGACCGAGACCCCTCCACTGCACAACCCTGCCAAGTCAGTAATATACCAGGGAGTTACACCCAGACTGAGACCCCTCCACTGCACAACCCTGCCAAGTCAGTAATATACCAGGGAGTAACACCCAGACTGAGACCCCTCCACTGCACAACCCTGCCAAGTCAGTAATATACCAGGAGTAACACCCAGACTGAGACCCCTCCACTGTACAACCCTGCCAAGTCAGTAATATACCAGGGAGTAACACCCAGACTGAGACCCCTCCACTGCACAACCCTGCCAAGTCAGTAATATACCAGGGAGTAACACCCAGACTGAGACCCCTCCACTGCACAACCCTGCCAAGTCAGTAATATACCAGGGAGTAACACCCAGACTGAGACCCCTCCACTGCACAACCCTGCCAAGTCAGTAATATACCAGGGAGTAACACCCAGACTGAGACCCCTCCACTGCACAACCCTGCCAAGTCAGTAATATACCAGGGAGTAACACCCAGACTGAGACCCCTCCACTGCACAACCCTGCCAAGTCAGTAAGATACCAGGGAGTAACACCCAGACTGAGAGCCATCCACTGCACAACTCTGCCAAGTCCGTAAGATACCAGGGAGTAACACCCAGACCGAGACCCCTCCACTGCACAACCCTGCCAAGTCAGTAATATACCAGGGAGTAACACCCAGACTGAGACCCCTCCACTGCACATCCCTGCCAAGTCAGTAATATACCAGGGAGTAACACCCAGACTGAGACCCCTCCACTGCACAACACTGCCAAGTCAGTAATATACCAGGGAGTAACACCCAGACTGAGACCCCTCCACTGCCCAACCCTGCCAAGTCATTAATATACCAGGGAGTAACACCCAGACCGAGACCCCTCCACTGCACAACCCTGCCAAGTCAGTAAGATACCAGGGAGTAACACCCAGACTGAGAGCCATCCACTGCACAACTCTGCCAAGTCAGTAATATACCAGGGAGTAACACCCAGACTGAGACCCCTCCACTGCACAACCCTGCCAAGTCAGTAACATACCAGGGAGTAACACCCAGACTGAGACCCCTCCACTGCACAACCCTGCCAAGTCAGTAAGATACCAGGGAGTAACACCCAGACTGAGAGCCATCCACTGCACAACCCTGCCAAGTCAGTAATATACCAGGGAGTAACACCCAGACTGAGACCCCTCCACTGCACAACCCTGCCAAGTCATTAATATACCAGGGAGTAACACCCAGACTGAGACCCCTCCACTGCACAACCCTGCCAAGTCAGTAATATACCAGGGTGTAACACCCAGACCAAGACCCCTCCACTGCACAACCCTGCCAAGTCAGTAATATACCAGGGAGTAACACCCAGACTGAGACCCCTCCACTGCACAACCCTGCCAAGTCAGTAATATACCAGGGAGTAACACCCAGACTGAGAGCCATCCACTGCACAACCCTACCAAGTCCGTAAGATACCAGGGAGTAACACCCAGACTGAGACCCCTCCACTGCACAACCCTGCCAAGTCCGTAAGATACCATGGAGTAACACCCAGACTGAGACCCCTCCACTGCACAACCCTGCCAAGTCAGTAATATACCAGGGAGTAACACCCAGACTGAGACCCCTCCACTGCACAACCCTGCCAAGTCAGTAACATACCAGGGAGTAACACCCAGACCGAGACCCCTCCACTGCACAACCCTGCCAAGTCAGTAATATACCAGGGAGTAACACCCAGACTGAGACCCCTCCACTGCACAACCCTGCCAAGTCCGTAAGATACCATGGAGTAACACCCAGACTGAGACCCCTCCACTGCACAACCCTGCCAAGTCAGTAATATACCAGGGAGTAACACCCAGACCGAGACCCCTCCACTGCACAACCCTGCCAAGTCAGTAATATACCAGGGAGTGACACCCAGACTGAGACCCCTCCACTGCACAACCCTGCCAAGTCAGTAATATACCAGGGAGTAACACCCAGACTGAGACCCCTCCACTGCACAACCCTGCCAAGTCAGTAATATACCAGGGAGTAACACCCAGACTGAGACCCCTCCACTGCACAACCCTGCCAAGTCCGTAAGATACCATGGAGTAACACCCAGACTGAGACCCCTCCACTGCACAACCCTGCCAAGTCAGTAATATACCAGGGAGTAACACCCAGACTGAGATCCCTCCACTGTACAACCCTGCCAAGTCAGTAATATACCAGGGAGTAACACCCAGACTGAGACCCCTCCACTGCACAACCCTGCCAAGTCAGTAATATACCAGGGAGTAACACCCAGACAGAGACCTCTCCACTGCACAACCCTGCCAAGTCAGTAATATACCAGGGAGTAACACCCAGACTGAGACCCCTCCACTGCACAACCCTGCCAAGTCAGTAAGATACCAGGGAGTAACACCCAGACTGAGACCCCTCCACTGCACAACCCTGCCAAGTCAGTAATATACCAGGGAGTAATACCCAGACCGAGACCCCTCCACTGCACAACCCTGCCAAGTCAGTAATATACCAGGGAGTAACACCCAGACTGAGACCCCTCCACTGCACAACACTGCCAAGTCAGTAAGATACCAGGGAGTAATACCCAGACTGAGACCCCTCCACTGCACAACCCTGCCAAGTCAGTAATATACCAGGGAGTAACACCCAGACTGAGACCCCTCCACTGCACAACCCTGCCAAGTCAGTAATATACCAGGGAGTAACACCCAGACTGAGACCCCTCCACTGCACAACCCTGCCAAGTCAGTAACATACAAGGGAGTAACACCCAGACTGAGACCCCTCCACTGCACAACACTGCCAAGTCAGTAAGATACCAGGGAGTAACACCCAGACTGAGACCCCTCCACTGCACAACCCTGCCAAGTCAGTAATATACCAGAGGGTAACACCCAGACAGAGACCCCTCCACTGCACAACCCTGCCAAGTCAGTAACATACAAGGGAGTAACACCCAGACTGAGACCCCTCCACTGCACAACCCTGCCAAGTCAGTAATATACCAGGGAGTAACACCCAGACTGAGACCCCTCCACTGCACAACCCTGCCAAGTCAGTAACATACAAGGGAGTAACACCCAGACTGAGACCCCTCCACTGCACAACCCTGCCAAGTGAGTTACATACCAGGGAGTAACAACCAGACTGAGACCCCTCCACTGCACAACCCTGCCAAGTCAGTAAGATACCAGGGAGTAACACCCAGACTGAGACCCCTCCACTGCACAACCCTGCCAAGTCAGTAATATACCAGGGAGTAACACCCAGACTGAGACCCCTCCACTGCACAACCCTGCCAAGTCAGTAACATACAAGGGAGTAACACCCAGACTGAGACCCCTCCACTGCACAACCCTGCCAAGTGAGTTACATACCAGGGAGTAACAACCAGACTGAGACCCCTCCACTGCACAACCCTGCCAAGTCAGTAAGATACCAGGGAGTAACACCCAGACTGAGACCCCTCCACTGCACAACCCTGCCAAGTCAGTAATATACCAGGGAGTAACACCCAGACTGAGACCCCTCCACTGCACAACACTGCCAAGTCAGTAAGATACCAGGGAGTAACACCCAGACTGAGACCCCTCCACTGCACAACCCTGCCAAGTCAGTAAGATACCAGAGAGTAACACCCAGACTGAGACTCCTCCACTGCACAACCCTGCCAAGTCAGTAACATACAAGGGAGTAACACCCAGACTGAGACCCCTCCACTGCACAACCCTGCCAAGTCAGTAATATACCAGGGAGTAACACCCAGACTGAGACCCCTCCACTGCACAACACTGCCAAGTCAGTAAGATACCAGGGAGTAACACCCAGACTGAGACCCCTCCACTGCACAACCCTGCCAAGTCAGTAAGATACCAGAGAGTAACACCCAGACTGAGACTCCTCCACTGCACAACCCTGCCAAGTCAGTAACATACAAGGGAGTAACACCCAGACTGAGACCCCTCCACTGCACAACCCTGCCAAGTCAGTAATATACCAGAGGGTAACACCCAGACAGAGACCCCTCCACTGCACAACCCTGCCAAGTCAGTAACATACAAGGGAGTAACACCCAGACTGAGACCCCTCCACTGCACAACCCTGCCAAGTCAGTAATATACCAGGGAGTAACACCCAGACTGAGACCCCTCCACTGCACAACCCTGCCAAGTCAGTAACATACAAGGGAGTAACACCCAGACTGAGACCCCTCCACTGCACAACCCTGCCAAGTGAGTTACATACCAGGGAGTAACAACCAGACTGAGACCCCTCCACTGCACAACCCTGCCAAGTCAGTAAGATACCAGGGAGTAACACCCAGACTGAGACCCCTCCACTGCACAACCCTGCCAAGTCAGTAATATACCAGGGAGTAACACCCAGACTGAGACCCCTCCACTGCACAACCCTGCCAAGTCAGTAACATACAAGGGAGTAACACCCAGACTGAGACCCCTCCACTGCACATCCCTGCCAAGTCAGTAAGATACCAGGGAGTAACACCCAGACTGAGACCCCTCCACTGCACAACCCTGCCAAGTGAGTTACATACCAGGGAGTAACAACCAGACTGAGACCCCTCCACTGCACAACCCTGCCAAGTCAGTAATATACCAGGGAGTAACACCCAGACCGAGACCCCTCCCCTGCACAACCCTGCCAAGTCAGTAAGATACCAGGGAGTAACACCCAGACTGAGACCCCTCCACTGCACAACCCTGCCAAGTCAGTAAGATACCAGGGAGTAACACCCAGACTGAGACCCCTCCACTGCACAACCCTGCCAAGTCAGTAATATACCAGGGAGTAACACCCAGACTGAGACCCCTCCACTGCACAACACTGCCAAGTCAGTAAGATACCAGGGAGTAACACCCAGACTGAGACCCCTCCACTGCACAACCCTGCCAAGTCAGTAAGATACCAGAGAGTAACACCCAGACTGAGACTCCTCCACTGCACAACCCTGCCAAGTCAGTAACATACAAGGGAGTAACACCCAGACTGAGACCCCTCCACTGCACAACCCTGCCAAGTCAGTAATATACCAGGGAGTAACACCCAGACTGAGACCCCTCCACTGCACAACCCTGCCAAGTCAGTAATATACCAGAGAGTAACACCCAGACTGAGACTCCTCCACTGCACAACCCTGCCAAGTCAGTAATATACCAGGGAGTAACACCCAGACTGAGACCCCTCCACTGCACAACCCTGCCAAGTCATTAGTATACCAGGGAGTAACACCCAGACTGAGACCTCTCCACTGCACAACCCTGCCAAGTCAGTAATATACCAGGGAGTAACACCCAGACTGAGACCTCTCCACTGCACAACCCTGCCAAGTCAGTAATATACCAGGGAGTAACACCCAGACTGAGACCCCTCCACTGCACAACCCTGCCAAGTCAGTAACATACAAGGGAGTAACACCCAGACTGAGACCCCTCCACTGCACAACCCTGCCAAGTCAGTAATATACCAGGGAGTAACACCCAGACTGAGACCCCTCCACTGCACAACCCTGCCAAGTCAGTAATATACCAGGGAGTAACACCCAGACTGAGACCCCCGCCACTGCACAACCCTGCCAAGTCAGTAATATACCAGGGAGTAACACCCAGACTGAGATCCCTCCACTGCACAACCCTGCCAAGTCAGTAATATACCAGGGAGTAACACCCAGACTGAGACCCCTCCACTGCACAACCCTGCCAAGTCAGTAATATACCAGGGAGTAACACCCAGACTGAGACCCCCGCCACTGCACAACCCTGCCAAGTCAGTAATATACCAGGGAGTAACACCCAGACTGAGATCCCTCCACTGCACAACCCTGCCAAGTCAGTAATATACCAGGGAGTAACACCTAGACCGAGACCCCTCCACTGTACAACCCTGCCAAGTCAGTAATATACCAGGGAGTAACACCCAGACTGAGACCCCCGCCACTGCACAACCCTGCCAAGTCAGTAATATACCAGGGAGTAACACCCAGACTGAGATCCCTCCACTGCACAACCCTGCCAAGTCAGTAATATACCAGGGAGTAACACCCAGACTGAGACCCCTCCACTGCACAACCCTGCCAAGTCAGTAATATACCAGGGAGTAACACCCAGACTGAGACCCCTCCACTGCACAACCCTGCCAAGTCAGTAACATACCAGGGAGTAACACCCAGACTGAGACCCCTCCACTGCACAACCCTGCCAAGTCAGTAATATACCAGGGAGTAACACCCAGACCGAGACCCCTCCACTGCACAACCCTGCTAAGTCAGTAACATACCAGGGAGTAACACCCAGACCGAGACCCCTCCACTGCACAACCCTGCCAAGTCAGTAATATACCAGGGAGTAACACCCAGACAGAGACCTCTCCACTGCACAACCCTGCCAAGTCAGTAATATACCAGGGAGTAACACCCAGACTGAGACCCCTCCACTGCACAACCCTGCCAAGTCAGTAATATACCAGGGAGTAACACCCAGACTGAGACCCCTCCACTGCACAACCCTGCCAAGTCAGTAATATACCAGGGAGTAACACCCAGACTGAGACCTCCACTGCACAACCCTGCCAAGTCAGTAATATACCAGGGAGTAACACCCAGACCGAGACCCCTCCACTGCACAACCCTGCTAAGTCAGTAACATACCAGGGAGTAACACCCAGACCGAGACCCCTCCACTGCACAACCCTGCCAAGTCAGTAATATACCAGGGAGTAACACCCAGACAGAGACCTCTCCACTGCACAACCCTGCCAAGTCAGTAATATACCAGGGAGTAACACCCAGACAGAGACCTCTCCACTGCACAACCCTGCCAAGTCAGTAACATACCAGGGAGTAACACCCAGACAGAGACCTCTCCACTGCACAACCCTGCCAAGTCAGTAATATACCAGGGAGTAACACCCAGACTGAGACCCCTCCACTGCACAACCCTGCCAAGTCAGTAATATACCAGGGAGTAACACCCAGACTGAGACCCCTCCACTGCACAACCCTGCCAAGTCAGTAATATACCAGGGAGTAACACCCAGACCGAGACCCGACCACTGCACAACCCTGCCAAGTCAGTAATATACCAGGGAGTAACACCCAGACTGAGACCTCCACTGCACAACCCTGCCAAGTCAGTAATATACCAGGGAGTAACACCCAGACTGAGACCCCTCCACTGCACAACCCTGCCAAGTCAGTAATATACCAGGGAGTAACACCCAGACCGAGACCCCTCCACTGCACAACCCTGCTAAGTCAGTAACATACCAGGGAGTAACACCCAGACCGAGACCCCTCCACTGCACAACCCTGCCAAGTCAGTAATATACCAGGGAGTAACACCCAGACAGAGACCTCTCCACTGCACAACCCTGCCAAGTCAGTAATATACCAGGGAGTAACACCCAGACTGAGACCCCTCCACTGCACAACCCTGCCAAGTCAGTAATATACCAGGGAGTAACACCCAGACTGAGACCCCTCCACTGCACAACCCTGCCAAGTCAGTAATATACCAGGGAGTAACACCCAGACTGAGACCTCCACTGCACAACCCTGCCAAGTCAGTAATATACCAGGGAGTAACACCCAGACCGAGACCCCTCCACTGCACAACCCTGCTAAGTCAGTAACATACCAGGGAGTAACACCCAGACCGAGACCCCTCCACTGCACAACCCTGCCAAGTCAGTAATATACCAGGGAGTAACACCCAGACAGAGACCTCTCCACTGCACAACCCTGCCAAGTCAGTAATATACCAGGGAGTAACACCCAGACAGAGACCTCTCCACTGCACAACCCTGCCAAGTCAGTAACATACCAGGGAGTAACACCCAGACAGAGACCTCTCCACTGCACAACCCTGCCAAGTCAGTAATATACCAGGGAGTAACACCCAGACTGAGACCCCTCCACTGCACAACCCTGCCAAGTCAGTAATATACCAGGGAGTAACACCCAGACTGAGTCCCCTCCACTGCACAACCCTGCCAAGTCAGTAATATACCAGGGAGTAATACCCAGACCGAGACCCCTCCACTGCACAACCCTGCCAAGTCATTAATATACCAGGGAGTAACACCCAGACTGAGACCCCTCCACTGCACAACCCTGCCAAGTCAGTAATATACCAGGGAGTAACACCCAGACCGAGACCCGACCACTGCACAACCCTGCCAAGTCAGTAATATACCAGGGAGTAACACCCAGACTGAGACCCCTCCACTGCACAACCCTGCCAAGTCAGTAATATACCAGGGAGTAACACCCAGACTGAGACCCCTCCACTGCACAACCCTGCCAAGTCAGTAATATACCAGGGAGTAACACCCAGACTGAGACCTCCACTGCACAACCCTGCCAAGTCAGTAATATACCAGGGAGTAACACCCAGACTGAGACCCCTCCACTGCACAACCCTGCCAAGTCCGTAAGATACCAGGGAGCATAGGCGTGCGCACGGGGGGTGCCTGGTGCGCACAGGCACCCCCTAATGTGCGGCACACGCCACGCCAGCTGCAGCACAGTGAAGTGGCTGTGTGACTTCCCCCCTCTGCTGCGGCGGCAGCAGGCAGGGCAGGAGGATATACAGCATGCTGAGCCGTTGGCCAGCATAGGGCCGGCTCAGCTTATCTCAGCTGTGAGTTTCTGCGCTGAGGTTCCGTGCTCCTCCTCTCCTGGCCGGGCAGTTCCTGCTGATTTGGATGGAGTTTTCTAAAAGTGGGCGTGGCCACGGGGGTCCGCGATTAGGCCACACCCCCAACTTTCCCTGGGCCCGGCGATCTACAGTATGTGCACTTGCAGCCCTGCCTTCTCTTGCTGGTGCAGGTGGATCTCTGTCAGCAGCCATCCCATGGAGCCCGGTAAGAGGTGTTTGTGTAGGTGTGTGTGTCAGCAGACTCGGCAACATGGGGCAAAGAGTACACCCAAGGTTCTGAGGGGCCCCTAGGTTCTGACCCCACCCCCTGTTTTATCTCTGCTAAAGCGTACATGGGGGGTCATTCCGACCTGAATGCAACAGGCTACTGTTTGCACTGCTGCGATCAGGTAATCGCCGCCTATAGGGGGGGGGGGGGGGGGGGTTTGGAATCGCTGTGCAGGGCTGCAAACGCATGTGCAGTGAGCTGCACAAACAAAAGTTTTTGCCGTCTCTTCACAGCTCTGGACTTACTCACCCGCTGCGATCATCCAGGACGGAGCTGACGTCAGGATCCCTCCCTGGAAACGGTTGGGCACGCCTGCGTTCGGACGGACACTCCCTGAAAACGGTCAGTGGACACCTCCAGCCGGCCTCTTCCTGTCAATCTTCTTGCGTTCGCCGCTGTGAACGCTTTCTTCATTTTTCTCATTGCTGCCCGGCGACGGCCGTCGCCAGGCAGCGACGCGTGCAGTTCTGACCCGTTAGCGCGGCTGCGAAAAAGTGCAGCGTGCGAACGGGTCGGAATGACCCCCATGATCCATGAGGAGCAGTAGGAACACTATTCCTGGCTGGAACAGGTGTGACTAGAACCGCAGCATGACAGAAGAAGCACAAAGCAGCCGCAGGCACCCTCCCTACCCATGCGGAAACTGACACAGTGTGGTAAATATCAGTGTATTTTTACTATATTTCCATTCTCATGAAACCTCTCTCTCTCTCTCCCTATCTTTCCCTCCCCCTCTCTCGTCCCCCTCTCGCCCTATCTTTTCCTCCTTCTCCCTCTCTACCTTTCCCTCTCTCTCCCTCCACCCCCCCCACCCCTCTATATGTCTCTCTCCTCTCTCTCCCCCTTACTCTCTCTCTCTATGGGGCCCATTTGTCATGGATTACATATTGAATGTGATCTGGGTGGGATCTTACCACCCAGGATCCTATTGCAATATGCGATGCACTGAGGCATTTCTGGCGGAAGGTTCTCGGGGAACCCAGCCGGATCTACTTTCCCCTGATCTGTAGCCCATAGGATACAATGGGCTATTGCAGTCAAATATTGCAGTAGCTGCGGGGAACAATATCGGGATACATTGTGCAGCATTGCATCCCCCATAGAAACCTATGGTTGATGCGGCTGCGGGCGGAAATGGAGGGATCGCAGCAGGTATCTCTGATACCTGCTGCAATCCCTTCTTTATACATACCAGGGAAACCTTATATTTGCGGCTAATTTCTGAAAGCGCGTGTTTTTCGGGGACATAGCCACAAATATTTTTTGATAAATGGGCCCCTCTCTCTCCTTCTCCGCATCTTACCCCCTCTCTTTCTGCCTCCTTTTCTCTGCCTATCTCCCCCCCCCCCTCTTCTGGGGGGAATCTCTCTATCTCCCCCTTTCTCTCTCGGTGGTCGAGGTGCCACCTGACCTGCAGTCATTTACTTCTACCACTGTCTACTCCAGCGGGGTAAGGCTTCATGGTCGTGCTGGATGATGGGTGCTATGCTGGGTCAGAGGTGGAACTACAGATGTTGCCATGCTCATCCATCATTGCGGCATGGATGGCGTGACTAGTGTGCCTTAGTCTATGATGTACGCGTGTATATTCACGCACATGCCATAGGCTTCTATGGAGCAAATGCTGGCTGCAACTATTTGCAACACAGCGTTCAGTGCAGCTTGCCGCGATGCATATGCCCGTGGTTACGCACTGCGGCAAAGATGGGGCTGGCTACATCTGTAGTGGCGGTGCTAGGGGCACCAGCCAAAATCTGCCTAGGGCATCAAATTGATTATGGCTGGCTCTGGGCATAATGTGAATTTGGCTTATACCGTGTGGCATAATATGAATTTCGACTTATATCGTGTGGCATAATGTGAATTTTGGCTCATACCATGTGTCATAATATGAATTTCGTCTCATACATGGGAGTAAGGGGCACTACTGTCAGTAGCTTGTGAGCATGGGGACATGTATGACAAATACTGGTGTCCTGCGGAGGAAGAGTGTGATGGCATAGAAAGAGGCAGATGTGGCTTTGATGGCATGTGTATATTTTAAACTGTACTTGTGTTACATTAAAACTTAAATGTTCAGCTCCCTACATCTCCCATACTTTTCAGAATGTCTCACTCAAAATTAGGGTGTAGGTGCTTGGGGGTGCAAGGGGTGGGGAGGGAATGCATATGCACCTAGGCCCACCACTCTCTAGTTCCGTCACTGGTTCAGGGATAGGTTGGGGAAGTGTAAGCAGCGATAGGGTGCAGCTAGGACTCAGGGTTATGCCGTAGCAGACAGTCAGTACCGGCTGCTGTATTATATCTACGTTATTATTAGGAACTAACTAGGGAAAAATTAGATTAGCCATGTGATTTTACTGAAAGAATGTAAAATAGTGCTAAACATGTCTCTGGGCAGTGATAGACATGCCCATAAGGCGGTGTTAGGCACACCCCTCCTGCGGTGCACCCCCTAATAAAATATGCTGCGCACGCCTATGCCAGGGAGTAACACCCAGACCAAGACCCCTCCACTGTACAACCCTGCCAAGTCAGTAACATACCAGGGAGTAACACCCAGACTGAGACCCCTCCACTGCCCAACCCTTCCAAGTCAATAATATACCAGGGAGTAAATCCAGACTAAGACCCCTCCACTGCACAACCCTGCCAAGTCAGTAATATACCAGGGAGTAAAACCCAGACTGAGACCCCTCCACTGTACAACCCTGCCAAGTCAGTAATATACCAGGGAGTAACACCCAGACTGATACCTCTCCACTGCACAACCCTGCCAAGTCAGTAATATACCAGGGAGTAAAACCCAGACTGAGACCCCTCCACTGTACAACCCTGCCAAGTCAGTAATATACCAGGGAGTGACACCCAGACTGAGACCCCTCCACTGCACAACCCTGCCAAGTCAGTAAGATACCAGGGAGTAACACCCAGACTGAGACCCCTCCACTGCACAACCCTGCCAAGTCAGTAATATACCAGGGAGTAACACCCAGACCGAGACCCCCCCCCCCACTGCACAACACTGCCAAGTCAGTAAGATACCAGGGAGTAACACCCAGACTGAGACCCCTCCACTGCACAACCCTGCCAAGTCAGTAAGATACCAGGGAGTAACACCCAGACTGAGACCCGACCACTGCACAACCCTGCCAAGTCAGTAACATACCAGGGAGTAACACCCAGACTGAGACCCCTCCACTGCACAACCCTGCCAAGTCAGTAATATACCAGGGAGTAACACCCAGACCGAGACCCCTCCACTGCACAACCCTGCCAAGTCAGTAAGATACCAGGGAGTAACACCCAGACTGAGACCCCTCCACTGCACAACCCTGCCAAGTCAGTAATATACCAGGGAGTAACACCCAGACTGAGACCCCTCCACTGCACAACACTGCCAAGTCAGTAATATACCAGGGAGTAACACCCAGACTGAGACCCCTCCACTGCACAACCCTGCCAAGTCAGTAATATACCAGGGAGTAACACCCAGACTGAGACCTCTCTTCTGCACAACCCTGCCAAGTCAGTAATATACCAGGGAGTAACACCTAGACTGAGACCCCTCCACTGCACAACCCTGCCAAGTCAGTAATATACCAGGGAGTAACACCTAGACTGAGACCCCTCCACTGCACAACCCTGCCAAGTCAGTAATATACCAGGGAGTGACACCCAGACTGAGACCCCTCCACTGCACAACCCTGCCAAGTCAGTAATATACCAGAGGGTAACACCTAGACTGAGACCCCTCCACTGCACAACCCTGCCAAGTCAGTAATATACCAGGGAGTAACACCTAGACTGAGACCCCTCCACTGCACAACCCTGCCAAGTCAGTAATATACCAGGGAGTAACACCTAGACTGAGACCCCTCCACTGCACAACCCTGCCAAGTCAGTAATATACCAGGGAGTGACACCCAGACTGAGACCCCTTCACTGCACAACCCTGCCAAGTCAGTAACATACCAGGGAGTAATACCTAGACTGAGACCCCTCCACTGCACAACCCTGCCAAGTCAGTAATATACCAGGGAGTAACACCTAGACTGAGACCCCTCCACTGCACAACCCTGCCAAGTCAGTAATATACCAGGGAGTGACACCCAGACTGAGACCCCTCCACTGCACAACCCTGCCAAGTCAGTAATATACCAGGGAGTGACACCCAGACTGAGACCCCTCCACTGCACAACCCTGCCAAGTCAGTAATATACCAGAGGGTAACACCTAGACTGAGACCCCTCCACTGCACAACCCTGCCAAGTCAGTAATATACCAGGGAGTAACACCTAGACTGAGACCCCTCCACTGCACAACCCTGCCAAGTCATTAATATACCAGGGAGTAACACCAAGACTGAGACCCCTCCACTGCACAACTCTGCCAAGTCAGTAAGATACCAGGGAGTAACACCCAGACTGAGACCCCTCCACTGCACAACCCTGCCAAGTCAGTAATATACCAGGGAGTAACACCTAGACTGAGACCCCTCCACTGCACAACCCTGCCAAGTCAGTAATATACCAGGGAGTAACACCCAGACTGAGACCCCTCCACTGCACAACCCTGCCAAGTCAGTAATATACCAGGGAGTGACACCCAGACTGAGACCCCTCCACTGCACAACCCTGCCAAGTCAGTAATATACCAGAGGGTAACACCCAGACAGAGACCACTCCACTGCACAACCCTGCCAAGTCAGTAATATACCAGGTAGTAATAGCTATACCAAGATCCCTCTACTGCAGAAACTGGAATATAAAAAACTAATAAACGATGCTTAGAGAAAGCAGGTAGCAGGTACGCAGTAATCACTGGCAGAAACTAATAATGAGAAGAGCAATGAACATAATTACCTTGGCCAAGTGGGTTGAGGACTAAGATCTTGCGGACTCTGGACCCTGCATGAGACGGAGGGTGTCCGGGACCCTGCTTATCCTGCTGAGAAGGGCTGGACGATGAGTATGGCTTATCCTCTAACCAGAGCGTCTTGTTGTTACATGCTTTAACATTTCTTGTTTTGTGAGTGCATTTGTATTAAAAAAAACCTTTTAACCCTTTCTCAAATAGGTGTGCACTATTATTAGTAGAGATGAGCAGGTTCGGTTCTCAGAGAACCAAACCGTACCGAACTTCAAGCTCTGATCCCGGTTCCGAGCCTGGCTCTGGTTTTCCCGTCTGACTCTGAAACCCGAACGATGCAAAATGTCATCATCCCGCTGTCAGATTCTCACGGGATTTGGATTCCATATAAGGAGCCACGCGTCACGGCCATTTTCACTCCAGTCTCGGAGAGTGTAGTGAGAGGGCGTGTCTCCATCCTCAGTGTCTGTGTGGGGGCGGGAAAGTGGAGTGGCGAGTCTTGTGCTGTGTTGTGCTGCTCAGTCCAGTCCAGTGTAGTCAGTGTATTGTGCTGCATCAGTCCAGTCCAGTGTAGTCAGTGTATTGTGCTGCATCAGTCCAGTCCAGTGTAGTCAGTGTATTGTGCTGCTCAGTCCAGCCCAGTGTAGTCAGTGTATTGTGCTGCATCAGTTCAGTACAGTGTAGTTAGTGTATTGTGCTGCATCAGTCCAGTCCAGTGTAGTCAGTGTATTGTGCTGCATCAGTCCAGTCCAGTCCAGTTTAGTTAGTGTATTGTGCTGCATCAGTCCAGTGTAGTCAGTGTATTGTGCTGCATCAGTCCAGTCCAGTGTAGTCAGTGTATTGTGCTGCATCAGTCCAGTCCAGTGTAGTCAGTGTATTGTGCTGCATCAGTTCAGTACAGTGTAGTTAGTGTATTGTGCTGCATCAGTCCAGTCCAGTGTAGTCAGTGTATTGTGCTGCATCAGTCCAGTCCAGTTTAGTTAGTGTATTGTGCTGCATCAGTCCAGTCCAGTGTAGTCAGTGTATTGTGCTGCTCAGTCCAGTCCAGTGTAGTCAGTGTATTGTGCTGCATCAGTCCAGTCCAGTGTAGTCAGTGTATTGTGCTGCATCAGTCCAGTCCAGTGTAGTCAGTGTATTGTGCTGCATCAGTCCAGTCCAGTGTAGTCAGTGTATTGTGCTGCATCAGTCCAGTCCAGTGTAGTCAGTGTATTGTGCTGCTCAGTCCAGCCCAGTGTAGTCAGTGTATTGTGCTGCTCAGTCCAGCCCAGTGTAGTCAGTGTATTGTGCTGCATCAGTCCAGTCCAGTGTTGTCAGTGTATTGTGCTGCTCAGTCCAGCCCAGTGTAGTCAGTGTATTGTGCTGCATCAGTCCAGTCCAATGTAGTCAGTGTATTGTGCTGCATCAGTCCAGTCCAGTGTAGTCAGTGTATTGTGCTGCTCAGTCCAGTCCAGTGTAGTCAGTGTATTGTGCTGCATCAGTCCAGTCCAGTGTAGTCAGTGTATTGTGCTGCTCAGTCCAGCCCAGTGTAGTCAGTGTATTGTGCTGCATCAGTCCAGTCCAGTGTAGTCAGTGTATTGTGCTGCATCAGTCCAGTCCAGTGTAGTCAGTGTGTTGTGCTGCTCAGTCCAGCCCAGTGTAGTCAGTGTATTGTGCTGCTCAGTCCAGCCCAGTGTAGTCAGTGTATTGTGCTGCATCAGTCCAGTCCAGTGTAGTCAGTGTATTGTGCTGCTCAGTCCAGTCCAGTGTAGTCAGTGTATTGTGCTGCATCAGTCCAGACCAGTGTAGTCAGTGTGTTGTGCTGCATCAGTCCAGTCCAGTGTAGTCAGTGTATTGAGCTGCATCAGTCCAGTCCAGTGTAGTCAGTGTATTGTGCTGCATCAGTCCAGTCCAGTGTAGTCAGTGTATTGTGCTGCATCAGTCCAGTCCAGTGTAGTCAGTGTATTGTGCTGCATCAGTCCAGTCCAGTGTAGTCAGTGTATTGTGCTGCATCAGTCCAGTCCAGTGTAGTCAGTGTATTGTGCTGCATCAGTCCAGTCCAGTGTAGTCAGTGTATTGTGCTGCATCAGTCCAGTCCAGTGTAGTCAGTGTATTGTGCTGCTCAGTCCAGCCCAGTGTAGTCAGTGTATTGTGCTGCATCAGTCCAGTCCAGTGTAGTCAGTGTATTGTGCTGCATCAGTCCAGTCCAGTGTAGTCAGTGTATTGTGCTGCATCAGTCCAGTCCAGTGTAGTCAGTGTATTGTGCTGCATCAGTCCAGTCCAGTGTAGTCAGTGTATTGTGCTGCATCAGTCCAGTCCAGTGTAGTCAGTGTATTGTGCTGCATCAGTCCAGTCCAGTGTAGTCCGTGTATTGTGCTGCATCAGTCCAGTCCAGTGTAGTCAGTGTATTGTGCTGCATCTGTCCAGTCCAGTGTAGTCAGTGTATTGTGCTGCATCAGTCCAGTCCAGTGTAGTCAGTGTATTGTGCTGCATCAGTCCAGCCAGTCACATTGTTGGTGACCTCTGCTGCTATATGTCCCCAGTACTGCTGGCTGCTGTATAAGGCTCTTGCATATTTTGCTGAATTGTCTTGCATCAGACCAGGGGTAGTGTCCTGGCCATCAGTCATTCCAGTGACCAGGCAGTCACAGTGATATACGCTGCTGCTATATGTCCAATGCTTCCATATTATAATTAGTGATGAGCGGGTTCGGTTTCTCGGAAACCGAACCGCCCCGAACTTCACCCTTTTTACACGGGTCTGAGCCATACTCGGATTCTCCCGTATGGCTCGGGTAACCCGAGCGTGCCCGAACGTCATCATACCGCTGTCGGATTCTCGCGAGATTCGGATTCTATATAAGCAGCCGCGCGTCGCCGCCATTTTCACTCGTGCATTGGAAATGTTAGGGAGAGGACGTGGCAGGCGTCCTCTCCGTTATTGTTGAACTTGATTGTGCTGTGCACTATTGCTTAATTGTGGGGAGGACTGGGGAGCAGCTGTTAGGAGGAGTACAGTGCAGAGTTTTGCTGACCAGTGACCAGTGACCACCAGTATATAATATATAGCATTACGGTACAGTAGGCCACTGCTGTACCTACCTCTGTGTCGTCATTAAGTATACTATCCATCTACATTCTATACCTGTGGTGCATTTTAGTTTTGCAGTTTGCTGACACAGTGACCACCAGTATACTATATATAGCAGTACGGAAGGCCACTGCTGTACCTACCTCTGTGCCGTCATTAAGTATACTATCCATCTACATTCTATACCTGTGGTGCATTTTAGTTTTGCAGTTTGCTGACACAGTGACCACCAGTATACTATATATAGCAGTACGGAAGGTCACTGCTGTACCTACCTCTGTGTCGTCATTCATTAAGTATACTATCCATCTACATTCTATACCTGTGGTGCATTTTAGTTTTGCAGTTTGCTGACACAGTGACCACCAGTATACTATATATAGCAGTACGGAAGGCCACTGCTGTACCTACCTCTGTATCGTCATTAAGTATACTATCCATCTACATTCTATACCTGTGGTGCATTTTAGTTTTGCAGTTTGCTGACACAGTGACCACCAGTATACAATATATAGCAGTACGGTACGGAAGGCCACTGCTGTACCTACCTCTGTGTCGTCATTCATTAAGTATACTATCCATCTACATTCTATACCTGTGGTGCATTTTAGTTATGCAGTTTGCTGACACAGTGACCACCAGTATACTATATATAGCAGTACGGAAGGCCACTGCTATACCTACCTCTGTGTCGTCATTCATTAAGTATACTATCCATCTACATTCTATACCTGTGGTGCATTTTAGTTTTGCAGTTTGCTGACACAGTGACCACCAGTATACTATAGCAGTACGGAAGGCCACTGCTGTACCTACCTCTGTGTCGTCATTCATTAAGTATACTATCCATCTACATTCTATACCTGTGGTGCATTTTAGTTTTGCAGTTTGCTGACACAGTGACCACCAGTATACTATAGCAGTACGGAAGGCCACTGCTGTACCTACTTCTGTGTCGACATTTATTAAGTATACTATCCATCTACATTCTATACCTGTGGTGCATTTTAGTTTTGCAGTTTGCTGACACAGTGACCACCAGTATACTATATATAGCAGTACGGAAGGCCACTGCTGTACCTACCTCTGTGTCGTCATTAAGTATACTATCCATCTACATTCTATACCTGTGGTGCATTTTAGTTTTGCAGTTTGCTGACACAGTGACCACCAGTTTACTATAGCAGTACGGAAGGCCACTGCTGTACCTACTTCTGTGTCGTCATTTATTAAGTATACTATCCATCTACATTCTATACCTGTGGTGCATTTTAGTTTTGCAGTTTGCTGACACAGTGACCACCAGTATACTATATATAGCAGTACGGAAGGCCACTGCTGTACCTACCTCTGTGTCGTCATTAAGTATACTATCCATCTACATTCTATACCTGTGGTGCATTTTAGTTTTGCAGTTTGCTGACACAGTGACCACCAGTTTACTATAGCAGTACGGAAGGCCACTGCTGTACCTACTTCTGTGTCGTCATTTATTAAGTATACTATCCATCTACATTCTATACCTGTGGTGCATTTTAGTTTTGCAGTTTGCTGACACAGTGACCACCAGTATACTATATATAGCAGTACGGAAGGCCACTGCTGTACCTACCTCTGTGTCGTCATTAAGTATACTATCCATCTACATTCTATACCTGTGGTGCATTTTAGTTTTGCAGTTTGCTGACACAGTGACCACCAGTATACTATAGCAGTACGGAAGGCCACTGCTGTACCTACCTCTGTGTCGTCATTCATTAATTATACTATCCATCTGTTACGATCCTGATGCTCAGGACAGGGGAGATCTTATGTAGTGAGTCCTGAGCACCAAGACGGAATGCTGGGATTGGGAAATGGGAAGGAAATAGCCCCTAGCACCCTACCTCCGTTGTCTTACCCGTGTTATCAATTCACGCCTGAACGACTATGGTTTCTTTGGCCCATGGCAGCCGCGTTTGAAGGGCGGATTAGGTCTGCCCAACTCCGATGCCCCCTCAGGTCTTAAAGAGAGACAAGGCGTGAACTGAGACAAGGTAATAACAAGGGGACCTCTAACTGAAACAACCACGCTAGGGGCTATAAACTACCTAAAAACTAAACGTATGTGCGGCACGCCGCCAAAGGAAAAAGAACTACAAAGAAACCACTGTCCACTCCCCTACACGGCACCGCCGAGTTCCGGGGAGGACAGTGAAAGCGGAAACCTCCGCAAATGCACCAATTCACAGTAAAGTAAACACTAAGCGGCATAGGCCGTAACACGCGGCAGAAGCCGCTACTCACGAAACCGGGCGAGAACCCCAGATGACAAACAGGTTCGCAAGGACTAGAAGGATTCCCAGGACCGGCTTCGGACCTCCAAAGTACCAAAGGGCATGGAGCAAGATCCACCAAACACGGCTGACAGGAACAGAGTTCTGCAAGGCAGGAACAGCATACAAGAAGCTATCACCGGCGGGGCTGCAGTGTGCTGGCTCACATAAAAAGGCCCTGCTGGCCAATAACAGGAGGGCCAGCAGGACCAGCCCCCAGACCCTAATTACTAGTTGCCGTGCAGCTGCCCTGCTGCACGAGCAACCTAATTAACTATTCTTAGCAACGGGGAACGCGGTCCACCTGTGGCGTCCCCGTTGCTATGCACCCGGCGGCCCTGCACGCGCGGCGTCCTGCGTTGCCAGGGACCCGGCGGCTATCGTGCGCACGGCATCCTGGCATTGCTAGGCGCCATGCGGGGGACAGGGAAGGAGAGAGGCGCGGCGGCCGTAACCGCTGCTCAGTCAGGGCACGGCCGAAGACCGCCACGCCTAACAGTACCCCCCCTTGAGGAGGAGTTAACGAACCCCTAGAGCCAGGTTTCTGAGGAAACTCCTGAAAGAAAATCCTCTTCAGCTTGGGAGCATGTAAATCTTTATCCAACACCCAAGATCTTTCTTCAGGGCCATAACCTTTCCAGTGGACCAAAAAATAGAGCCGACCCCGAGAAAGCTTAGAATCTAAAACCTTCTCCACCAAGAACTCTTGTTGCCCCTGAACATCCACCGGAGATATACCCTGGGAAGTCCTCCGAGGAAATCTCCTGGAAGAAAAATACTGTTTCAAAAGAGAACAGTGAAAAGTATTGCCAATTTTGAGAGATCTCAGCAAGCGTAGCCGAAAAGCAACTGGGTTGACCTTCTTAATGATAAGGAATGGTCCAATAAATTTGGGTCCCAATCTAGCCGAAGGTTGCCGGAGCTTGATGTTGCGAGTTGACAACCATACCTTATCTCCCACCTTAAAAGTGCAAGGACGTCGGAGCCTATCAGAAAATTTATTTTCTCGGAAGGCAGCTTTTCTCAAGGCAAGGTGCATCTTTCTCCAAATTGTTCTGAGATGGGAGGTTAAGGTCAACGAGGAGACTGGAGAATGAGGAAAAAAAGAGTTGGCTCTAGGATGAAAGCCAAAGACTGAAAAGAATGGGGACTCCTTGGTGGAAGAATGACAAGAGTTATTATAAGCAAATTCGGCTAACGGAAGAAATTCAGACCAATCATTCTGGAGTTTGGCCGAATACAACCGTAAATACTGTTTTAATGACTGGTTAACTCGTTCAGTTTGTCCGTTAGATTGTGGATGGTACCCAGATGTTAAAGAGAGTTTCATATTTAATGAGGCACAAAAACGTTTCCAGAAATGAGTAATGAATTGCGGACCCCGATCAGAGACAATATCCCTGGGCAACCCATGGAGCCTGAACACATGACGGAGAAACAAGACTGCCAACCCTTGAGCAGAGGGTAATCGGGGAAGAGCAATGAAATGAGCCATTTTACTAAAACGATCTACTACCACCCAAATAACTCGAAATCCGGCTGAAAGAGGAAGGTCCACCACGAAATCCATGGATATATGTGACCATGGCCTGAGAGGAACGGCTAAAGGTACGAGTTGCCCGATCGGCAATGAACGAGGAACCTTATGCCGTGCACAAACCAGACAGGAATGGACAAATTCCCTTACATCTTTAGAAAGACTAGGCCACCACACCGAGCGAGAGACTAACTCCAAGGTCTTAGTGATACCTGGATGACCAGAGACTTTGTTGTCATGAAACTCAGCTAAAACAGTGCATCTCAGAAATTCAGGGACAAAGAGACGATCAGCAGGAGTCAGTTTAGGAGCCTGCTGTTGAAGCTGGACTAACTGAGTAAATAAATCCTGTGTGAGGCCTGCCCGGATGACAGATGATGGAACTATGGGGGTAGTAGCAGGATGGTTATTGTGAACCAGAAGAAAACAACGTGACAGGGCATCAGCTTTAGTATTTTTGGAACCGGGCCTGAAGGTGATAATAAACCTGAAACGAGTAAAAAACAATGCCCAACGTGCCTGCCGAGCATTAAGCCGTTTAGCTGACTCAATGTACTGCAGGTTCTTGTGGTCAGTAAACACCGTAATGGTATGCCTAGCTCCCTCCAGCCAATGCCTCCACTCCTCGAAAGCCCATTTAACTGCCAGCAATTCTCGATTACCAACGTCATAGTTGGATTCTGCGGAGGAGAATTTCCTGGACATGAAGGCACAAGGGTGTAATTCCTGAGACTCCGGATCTTCCTGAGATAGGATAGCCCCCGCTCCAACCTCTGAGGCATCTACCTCGACTATAAAGGGGAGCTCCGGGTTAGGGTGCCTGAGAACAGGAGCCGAGACAAAGGCCTGTTTTAAGGCCCGAAAGGCAGACTCGGCTGCAGGCGACCAATTGGAAGGGTCCGCTCCTTTTTTAGTCAATGCTACTATAGGAGCAACCAAATCAGAAAAGGTATGAATGAACCGCCTATAATAGTTTGCAAACCCTAAAAAGCGCTGAATTGCTTTTAAATTTGTGGGTTGCGCCCAATTAAGGATGGCCTGGAGTTTTTTCGGTTCCATGAAAAATCCCTGGGGAGAAATAATATACCCCAAGAAGGACACTTCCGTGATGTGAAAATCACATTTCTCTAGTTTTGCATATAAATGATTCTTCCGTAGTTTTTGAAGAACCAGACGCACATGGGTAATATGTTGTTCCATAGACTCAGAATAAATCAAAATGTTGTCTAAATAAACGACAACGAACTTTCCAAGAAAGTCACGAAGAACATCATTGATGAGGTCTTGAAATACCGCAGGAGTATTTGACAGCCCAAAGGGCATCACCAGGTATTCATAATGACCCGACTGTGTGCTGAAAGCCGTCTTCCACTCATCCCCAGATCTTATTCGGATGAGATTGTAAGCTCCTCTAAGATCGATTTTTGAGAAGATAACGGCAGAGCGTAACTGATAAAAAAGTACTGAAATCAAAGGCAAAGGGTAGGTGTTTTTAGCAGAAATTTTATTCAGAGCCCGAAAATCAATACATGGTCTGAGCGACCCATCTTTTTTCTCAACAAAAAAGAATCCTGCACTCAAAGGAGATTTCGAAGGTCTAATGAAGGCCTCTCATACTGAGATCTTTCACACCTACACAACAGGAATTGGATTCTAACACCTCTCCACAAGGCTGCTTTTGACTAAATCAGCAACAGAAAAAGCAGTTATTTTATTAACAGTATCACTTGTTTCAAATATACCCATTGTATTAAGGAGCAGCAATAGGTTACAGCAACAACGATTATAGCGATTACAATCTAAGATGGCGCCGCAGATGGCTGCCTCGGAGCTACGCAGCTCAGCCAAAATACCTGTTTCCCCTTGTTTTCCCTTGCCCTTGTCTACCCCACCGGTGACCAAATACAGCAGGGAAGCCCTCCTTAGTTGGAGCGCTCCCGAGGTGCTTACCACACACGTTCGGGCCCGTCGGCGGGCAGATCAGCGGCCCTTGCAGCCCTCGCTGCCCTTGCTGCCCTGTGTGGCAAGAATGCAGATGTTGTGGACACCGAAGTGGATGACCGAGCAGCTGCAGGTGGCGACTGGCGGATGGATCACCGGCCCCGGAAAGAGAATGACGGAGGCCCTCATGTCGGCCCTAGTAGAAGGACCTGGACTCAGAGGAGAGGCTGTCGCGCAGGCGCCCTAGTGAGGTGGCGGCGGCGAGGGCACCGGTCTGCACTACCCGCGATCCTGCTTTCGAATGTGCGCTCACTGGCAAACAAGTTCGACGAATTGTCCCTCCTTCTGGGCAGCGCAGGGTCAGGCATTACAGGGTCATCTATCCTCTGCTTTACGGAGACGTGGCTGGACGACCATATTGCGGACAACCCGATGTCTCTGCCGGGCTTCAGTCTCTTCAGGGCCGATCGCTCCAAGGTTCTCTCAGGAAAAACGAAGGGTGGTGGCATCTGTTTCTACATCAACGACGGGTGGTGCACCAATGTCACGATCATAGGCAAATCATGCAGCCCTCACCTGGAGATGCTGAGTATCAACTGCAACCCCTTCTATTCCCCCCGGGAATTTGCCTCAATTGTCCTTGTGGGAGTTTACATCCCCCCCCTCGCCTGCGCGAACGAAGCCCTGCACCACCTGGCCATATGTATATCCGACATAGAACAAAAACACCCAGACTCTCTGCTTATAGTACTGGGTGACTTCAACAGAACTAACCTGAGCAAGGAGCTACCTAAGTACAAACAACAAGTCACGTGTCCCACTAGGGAAGGGCGCACCCTTGATCACTGCTACACTACCCTCAAGTCTGCCTTCCGGTCTATCCCGCGTGCTGCACTCGGCCTATCTGACCACTGCCTCGTCCACCTACTCCCTACCTATACACAGAAGCTGAGAGCAGTTAAGCCTGTCGTTAAGACTGTCAAGAAATGGACCAATGAGGCCAAGATGAAGCTCCAGGCCTGCTTTGACTGCACGGAATGGGGGGTCTTTGAAGCCTCGGCAACCGACCTGAATGACTTGACAGACACTGTCACATCCTACATCAGCTACTGTGAGGATATGTGTGTACCTACCAAGACTTACCGCATTTACAACAACAACAAGCCCTGGTTCAATGCCCAGCTCAGGCAACTTCGTCGAGCCAAAGAGGAGGCCTATAGCAGCGGTGACAGAGCACTATACAACCGTACTAGGAACTCTCTGACTAAAGGAATTAGGCTAGCAAAAAAGCGGTTCTCGGACAAGCTGACAAACGATCTCTCCACCAATGACCCCGTATCTGTATGGAAAGGAATGCAATCCATAACCAACTATAGGAAAACATCAAAGTCCACCGCCATGCACCAAGACCTTGCAGATGAACTGAACCACTTTTATTGCAGGTTCGCAAAAGAAGTCCCCTGCAACCCGAACAATCACCTCTACGATGCCCCGAACACCGACGGCCAACCCCAGGCACTGCAAGTCACCCAAGAAGAGGTGGAGGCATTGTTCAAAAGGACCAAAACCAGGAAAGCTCCGGGTCCTGACGGAGTGTCACCATCTGCCCTAAGAGCATGTGCGGGTCAGCTCGCCCCCATATTCACCAAGATCTTCAATAAATCGCTGGAGCTACAGAAAGTCCCTTCCTGCCTCAAAAGGTCTACTATAGTCCCGGTCCCCAAGAAACCCACTATCACGAACCTGAACGACTACAGGCCGATAGCACTGACGTCTGTGGTCATGAAAACGTTCGAGCGTCTGGTTTTGAATCACCTGAAAACTGTGACTGGCCCCCAACTGGACCCCCTGCAGTTCGCCTATCGCTCGAATCGGTGTGTCGAGGATGCAGTCAACCTGGGCCTGCACTACATTCTACAGCACCTAGACATTCCCGGTACCTACGCGAGGGTCCTGTTTGTCGATTTCAGCTCGGCCTTCAATACAATCGTCCCCAGCATCCTCCACCCCAAATTACTTCGCCTAGGGGTCCCAGAAGCTACATGTTCATGTATAATAGACTTCCTGACAGATAGGACACAGGTGGTGAAAGCGGGGGAATTCACCTCTCAAGCGCGGTCCATCAGTACAGGGGCCCCTCAGGGCTGTGTCCTCTCACCCCTGCTCTTCTCCCTGTACACAAATGACTGTACCTCAGAGGCGCAATCAGTAAGGATCATCAAATTCGCCGATGACACCACCGTCATCGGCCTCATCAAGGATGGGGACGAATCGGCCTATAGACGGGAAGTAGACCGGCTGGCCCAGTGGTGCATCCACAACAACCTTGACCTCAACCCCCTCAAAACTGTCGAGATGATAGTGGACTTCAGGAAGAAGTCATCTAGTGCACCTCCGCTAACGATTGCTGACAGTGTGGTATCGCTAGTGGACTCCTTCAAGTTTCTAGGGACCACAATCTCCAGGGACCTTAAATGGGGGTCCAACACTGACGCCACTGTTGGGAAAGCGCAGCAGAGGTTGTTCTTCCTCAGGCAACTAAGGAAGTTCAACATCCCACAGAAGCTCCTGCTCCTCTTCTACTCCGCGATTGTGGAGTCGGTACTGTGCTCCTCGATACTCGTATGCTACAGCTCCGCCAGCGCGAGGGACATATGCAGGCTCCAAAAGGTGGTCAGAACCGCAGAGAAGATCATCGGGGCCGACCTTCCCTCAGTCCAGGACCTGTACTTGTCCAGAGCTAAAAAGCAGGCAATGAAGATAGTAAAAGACCAGCTACACCCCGGCCACAGCATGTTTAACTTGCTTCCTTCAGGCAGGCGTTACAGGGCTGTCCCCGCCAGATCCACCAGAAGCCTCAAAAGTTTCTTTCCCCAAGCTGTCCACCTGCTGAACTCCTGAACATTGACTGACTAGACGTACAAGTAACTCACTTGTGTCCCTACGGTATACCTATCTGTGTAACTTTACTTGCCCCCCCCCCACACACACACACACACACACACCTGCTTACCTGTTACCTACTTGGCTGTTGTATAGCAAACCGAAGACAAATTCCTAGTATACGTAAGTGTACCTGGCCAATAAAGCTGATTCTGATTCTGATTTTTTCAGGCTTTCCTGGATATAATTATCCATAGCCGTGGTTTCTGGCCTGGAGAGGGCATATAATCTCCCCTTAGGTAAAGTGGCCCGGGAACTAAATCTATAGCGCAGTCATAGGACCGATGGGGAGGCAGAACGTCCGCATTACCCTTGGAGAACACATCAGCAAAATCCTGATATTCCAGAGGAATAAGTTCTGGGGTAACTGCCGCAACCCGGACAGGATGGGAAATACACTCCTTAACACAAAAAGGACCCCATTGGGAAATCTCCCCAGACCGCCAATCTATGGTGGGATTATGAAAGGCAAGCCAGGGGTGACCCAAAACTACTGGAACTGCCGGACAATGTGTAAGGTAAAATTCTATTTCTTCTGAATGTAGGGCACCCACTGTCAGCAATACTGGAGGTGTGCGGTGAGTAATAACCCCATTGGAAAGCGGACCCCCATCCAAGCCGTGCATGGTGATACGTCTATCTAAGGGTATAAGTGATTAAGTGGAACGCCTAAAGCCTTAGCCCAAGCTAAATCTATAAAATTTCCTGCAGCTCCACTGTCGACGAAGGCCGACACCAACGAACTGAGGCTGCCAAAGGAAATCTTTACCGGAACTAATAGAGAATTATTAGAGGAGATTAACTGCAGACCCAAGTGAACCCCCTCACAATTCACTTGGTCAGAGCGTTTCCCGGCTTGTTCGGGCAGTTACGTGCGATATGTCCCTTACCACCACAATACAAACAAAGACCAGAACTTAACCTTCTGGTTCTTTCCTCTGGGGACAGCCGGGAGAGACCCATTTGCATGGGCTCCTCGACGTCCTCAGGAAAAGTATATACACATGGATTAGGCCTAAAAGTTGTTCCTCTTTCAGCCCTCCGCTCTCGGAGACGACGATCAATTTTAATAGCGAGCTCCATGAGTTTGTCTAGGGTCTCAGGAGCGGGGTACTGAAGGAGACTGTCTTTAATCACTTCCGACAGTCCGAGGCGAAACTGACTGCGCAGGGCCGGGTCATTCCAGCCACAGTCGTTCGACCAACGGCGAAATTTGGTACAATACACCTCTGCTGGATTTTTGCCTTGCTTAAGGGCACGCAGGTGACTCTCAGCTGATGCTTCTCTATCTGGGTCGTCATATAAGAGGCCTAAGGATTTAAAAAAGGCGTCTACTGATAACAAAACAGCATCATCCGCTCTTAGCCCAAACGCCCAGGTCTGTGGATCACCCTGAAGTAGAGACATCACAATCCCAACCCGCTGAGACTCAGTACCAGAGGAACGGGGCCTTAAACGAAAATAAAGCTTAAAAGCTTCCTTAAAATTAAAAAAATCCTTTCGGTTACCCGAAAAACGGTCAGGTAAATGCATCTTTGGTTCTGGAACCATACTCGTGGAGGCTCGCAAAAGATCTTCCTGCGATCTCACCCGAAGAGTTAGGTCCTGAACCATCCGAGTTAATTCCTGTATTTGGTTAACCAAAAGCTGACTAGGGTTTGGCCCTAAACCTGCCGGATTCATGAGGCCGAATTTCTAGGCCCACCAATACAACGAAAAAAATTAAACCCCTTTTTTTTTTTTTTATGTGGGCCGGTGATAATGTTACGATCCTGATGCTCAGGACAGGGGAGATCTTATGTAGTGAGTCCTGAGCACTAAGACGGAATGCTGGGATTGGGAAATGGGAAGGAAATAGCTCCTAGCACCCTACCTCCGTTGTCTTACCCGTGTTATCACTTCACGCCTGAACGACTATGGTTTCTTGGGCCCATGGCAGCCGCATTTGAAGGGCGGATTAGGTCTGCCCAACTCTGATGCCCCCTCAGGTCTTAAAGAGAGACAAGGCGTGAACTGAGACAGGGTAATAACAAGGGGACCTCTAACTGAAACAACCACGCTAGGGGCTATAAACTACCTAAAAACTAAACGTATGTGCGGTACACCACCAAAGGAAAAAGAACTACAAAGAAACCACTGTCCACTCCCCTACACGGCACCGCCGAGTTCCGGGGAGGACAGTGAAAGCGGAAACCTCCGCAAATGCACCATCTCACAGTAAAGTAAACACTAAGCGGCATAGGCCGCAACACGCGGCAGAAGCCGCCACTCACGAAACCGGGCGAGAACCCCAGATGACAAACAGGTTTGCAAGGACTAGAAGGATTCCCAGGACCGGCTTCGGACCTCCAAAGTACCAAAGGGCATGGAGCAAGATCCACCAAACACGGCTGACAGGAACAGAGTTCTGCAAGGCAGGAACAGCATACAAGAAGCTATCACCGGCGGGGCTGCAGTGTGCTGGCTCACATAAAAAGGCCCTGCTGGCCAATAACAGGAGGGACAGCAGGATCAGCCCCCAGACCCTAATTACTAGTTGCCGTGCAGCTGCCCTGCTGCACGAGCAACCTAATTAACTATTCTTAGCAACAGGGAACGCGGTCCACCTGTGGCGTCCCCGTTGCTATGCACCCGGCGGCCCTGCACGCACGGCGTCCTGCGTTGCCAGGGACCCGGCGGCTATCGTGCGCACGGCGTCCTGGCATTGCTAGGCGCCATGCGGGGGACAGGGAAGGAGAGAGGCGCGGCGGCCGTGACCGCTGCTCAGTCAGGGCACGGCTGAAGACCATCACCATCTACATTCTATACCTGTGGTGCATTTTAGTTTTGCAGTTTGCTGACACAGTGACCACCAGTATACTATATCTAGCAGTACTGTACGGAAGGCCACTGCTGTACCTACCTCTGTGTCGTCATTCATTAAGTATACTATCCATCTACATTCTATACCTGTGGTGCATTTTAGTTTTGCAGTTTGCTGACACAGTGACCACCAGTATACTATATATAGCAGTGCGGAAGGCCACTGCTGTACCTACCTCTGTGTCGTCATTCATTAAGTATACTATACATCTACATTCTATACCTGTGGTGCATTTTAGTTTTGCAGTTTGCTGACACAGTGACCACCAGTATACTATATATAGCACTGCGGAAGGCCACTGCTGTACCTACCTCTGTGTCGTCATTCATTAAGTATACTATCCATCTACATTCTATACCTGTGGTGCATTTTAGTTTTGCAGTTTGCTGACACAGTGACGACCAGTATACTATATATAGCAGTACGGAAGGCCACTGCTGTACCTACCTCTGTGTCGTCATTCATTAAGTATACTATCCATCTCTTTTATGCGCCTCTTTTTTTCTTTGCATCATGTGCTGTTTGGGGACAATTTTTTGGAAGTGCCATCCTGCCTGACACTGCAGTGCCACTTCTAGATGGGCCAGGTGTTTGTGTCGGCCACTTGTGTCGCTTAGCTTAGTCACACAGCGACCTTGGTGCGCCTCTTTTTTTCTTTGCATCATGTGCTGTTTGGGGACAATTTTTTTGAAGTGCCATCCTGCCTGACACTGCAGTGCCACTCCTAGATGGGCCAGGTGTTTGTGTCGGCCACTTGTGTCGCTTAGCTTAGTCACACAGCGACCTTGGTGCGCCTCTTTTTTTCTTTGCATCATGTGCTGTTTGGGGACAATTTTTTTGAAGTGCCATCCTGCCTGACACTGCAGTGCCACTCCTAGATGGGCCAGGTGTTTGTGTCGGCCACTTGTGTCGCTTAGCTTAGTCATCCAGCGACCTCGGTGCAAATTTTAAGACTAAAAATAATATTGTGAGGTGTGAGGTGTTCAGAATAGACTGGAAATGAGTGTAAATTATGGTTATTGAGGTTAATAATACTATGGGAACAAAATGACCCCCAAATTCTATGATTTAAGCTGTTTTTGAGGGTTTTTTGTAAAAAAAACACCCGAATCCAAAACACACCCGAATCCGACAAAAACATTTCGGTGAGGTTTTGCCAAAATGCGTCCGAATCCAAAACACGGCCGCGGTACCGAATCCAAAACCAAAACACAAAACCCGAAAAATGTCCGGTGCACATCACTAATAATAATAATAATAATAATAATAATAATAATAATAACAACAATAACAAGTCCCTTACAGTGTTGCTGTGTTGTGCTGCATCAGACCAGTGGTAGTGTCCTGTGCATCAGCCATCAGTCATTCCTGTGCTGCAGATTGTGTTATATAACTCCAGAAACATAATGGAGAACAAAAATTTTGAGGAAAAAATAGGGAAAAATCAAGAACCACTTCCTCCTAGTGCTGCTGCTGCTGCCACTAGCCATGACATAGACAATTAAATACCATCAGCGTCGTCTGTCAAGGCCGATGCCCAATGTGATAGTAGAGGGCATGTAAAATCCAAAAACCAAAGTTCAGTAAAAAGACCCAAAACATTTAATTTTAATGGTCTGAGGAGAAACGTAAACTTGCCAATATGCCATTTACGACGCGGAGTGGCAAGGAACGGCTGAGATCCTGGCCTCTGTTCATGACTAGTGGTTCAGCTTCACATGACGATGGAAGCCCTCATCTTCCCGCTAGAAAAATTAAGAGGTAAGCTGGAAAAAGCACAGAAAAGAACTGTGCGTTCTGAGATGGTATCACAAATCCCCAAGGAGAGTCCAAGTGTGTCGGTGGTTGCGATGCCTGACCTTCCCAACACTGGACGGGAAGAGTTGGCTCCTCCCACCATTTGCACGCACCCTGCAAGTGCTGGAAGGAGCACCCACAGTCCAGTTCCTGATATTGAAATTGAAGATGTCAGTGTTGAAGTACACCAGGATGAGGATATGGGTGTTGCTGGCGCTGGGGAGGAAATTGACAAGGAGGATTCTGATGGTGATGTGGTTTGTTTAAGTCAGGCACCGAGGGAGACACCTGTTGTCCGTGGGATGAAGAAGCCCATTGTGATGCCTGGGCAAACTACCAAAAGAACTTCAGTGTGGAATTATTTCTCCACAAATCCAGACAACAGGTGTCAAGCCGTGTGTTGCCTCTGTCAATCTGTAATAAGTAGGGGTAAGGACGTTAACCACCTAGGAACATCCTCCCTTATACGGCACCTGCAGCGTATTCATCAGAAGTCACTGTCAAGTTCAGAATCTTTGGGTAAGAGCGTAAGTAGTCCACTGACACCTAAATCCCTTCCTCCTGTACCCAAGCTCCTGCAAGCCACACCACCAACACCCTCAACGTCAACTTCCTCCTCAGCCTCCTCAGTTGTCCTGCAGAATATGTCACTGTCAACACTGAGGAGTCCTCTACTAACTGGGATTCCTCGGGAGGATCCTTGAGTGGCATGACTGCTGTTGCTGGCGCTGCTGTTGTTGCTGCTGGGAGTCGATCGTCATCCCAGAGGGGAAGTCAGAAGACCACTTGTGCTACTTCAACTAAGCAATTGACTGTCCAACAGTCCTTTGTGAGGAAGATGAAATATCACAGTAGTCATCCTGTTGTAAAGCGGATAACTGAGACCTTGACACTTATGTTGGTGTTAGATGTGCGTCTGGTATCCGCCATTAGTGCAGTGGGATTTAGACAATTGATGGAGATATTATGTCCCCGGTACCAAATCCCATCTAGGTTCCACTTCACTAGGCAGGCGATACCGAGAATGTAAAAAGACATCAGAAAAAGAGTCACCAGTGTCCTACAAAATGAGGCTGAATCCACTGTCCACTTAACCACGGACATGTGGACAAGTGGAACAGGGCAGACTAAGGACTATATGACTGTGACAGCCCACTGGATAGCTGTATGGCCTCCCACAGCAACAATAGCAGCGGCAACAGTAGCAGCATCTCGCAAACGCCTACTTGTTCCTAGGCAGGCTACGCAATGTTTCACAGCTTTCCGTAAGAGGCACACAGCTGACAACCTCTTACGGAAAGTGAGGGGCATCATCGCAGAATGGATTATCCCAATTAGATTATCCTGGGGATTTGTGATATCAGACAACGCCAGCAATATTGTGCGTGCATTACATCTGGGCAATTCCAGCACGTCCCATGTTTTGTACATACATTGATTTGGCGGTGCAGAATTTTTTGAAAAATGACAGGGGTGTACAGGAGATGCAGTCGGTGGCATGAAAAATTGCGGCCCACTTTCGACATGCTGCCACCGCGCACCTCAAGACTGGAGCAACAGCAAACACTCCTGAACCCGCCATCAACTGAAGCAAGAGGTGGTAACAAGGTGGAATTCAACACTCTATGGGGGCCATTCCGAATTTTTCGATCGTTGACGATTTTCGCAACGGAGCGATTAAGGCAAAAATGCGCATGCGCATGATACGCAGTGCACATGCGCTAAGTAAATTAGCACACAACTTAGTAGATTTACTCACATCCGAACGAAGAATTTTCATCGTTGAAGTGATTGGAGTGTGATTGACAGGAAGTGGGTGTTTCTGGGCGGAAACTGACCGTTTTCTGGGAGTGTGCGGAAAAACGCAGGCGTGCCAGAATAAAACGCAGGAGTGTCTGGAGAAACGGGGAGTATCTGGCCGAACGCAGGGCATGTTTGTGATGTCAAACCAGAAACGAAACGGGCTGAGCTGATCGCAGTGTAGGAGTAAGTCTCGAGCTACTCAGAAACTAAGAATTTTCTATTCGCAATTCTGCTAATCTTTCGTTTGCAATTATGCTATGCTAAGATATACTCCCAGAGGGCGGCGGCCTAGCGTGTGCAATGCTGCTAAAAGCAGCAAGCGAGTGAACAACTCGGAATGACCCCCTATATGCTTCAGAGGATGGAGGAGCAGCAAAAGTCCATTCAAGCCTATACATCCACCTATGATATAGGCAAAGGAGGGGTAATGCACCTGACTCAAGCACAATGGAGAATGATTTCCATCTTGTGCAAGGTTCTCCAACCCTTCGAACTTGCAACACGTGAAGTCAGTTCAGACACTGCCAACTTGAGTCAGGTTATTCCCCACATCAGGCTTTTGCAGAAGCAGCTGGATAAATTGAAGGAGGATCTAAGAATGAGCGATTCCGCAAAGTATGTGGGATATGTGGATGGAGTCCTTCATTCGCTTTGCCAGGATTCAAGGGTGGTCAATCTGTTGAAATCAGAGCACTACATTTTGGCCACCGTGCTCGATCCTAGGTTTAAAGCCTACATTGTATCTCTCTTTCCAGCAGACACAAGTGTGCAGCAGTGCAAAGACCTGCTGTTTAGTAAATTGTCAACTCAAGCAGAACGTGACCCGTCAACAGCTCCTCCTTCAATTTCTCCTGCCACTGGGGCTGCAAGGAAAAGGATAAAAAAATTTAGCCAACCCACTGGCGGTGATGCAGGGTAGTCAGGAGTGAAAGCTGACATCTGGTCCGGACTGAAGGACCTGACAATGATTACTGACATGTCTACTGTCGCTGCATATGATTCTGTCACCATTGAAAGAATGGTGGAGAATTATATGAATGACAGCATCCAAGTAGGCATGTCAGACAGTCCATACGTATACTGGCAGGAAAAAAGAGGCAATTTGGAGGCCCTTGCACAAACTGGCTACATTTTACATGTTATGTGTCGAAGTCGAAAAATATTGCAGTACACACATCACGTACAAACTACACACAGATGGGCTCCGTGCACATACTTGTTCTGCCATGCGTGCACATAGTCGCAATTTGCGTATGGTCGCTCCCGCGGTCCTGTGAATTAGCGCATGGTATGGGTAATTACGGTAGAATTTGTGATCACATGGAAAAGCCATAAAAACACATTACATATTTAATCCAAATAGTGCACAATGTACACATAGTCTCCCTGCACCACACCAGCAAGTTACAATAGTTTAAATGGTATCAGAACAAAGGGATTCACCTTTACAGGACAGAATTAGGTTATAAGGTGGTGTTTGGTGTCCAGCTGTAGGGTATATCACGGCAATATTCCGGGGTTGGTTTGCAGAAGATCGCACGTTCCTGCGAATAGTTATGTGCAAGAGCAGAATATAAATATGAACTGTAATTACTGTACATTTAGTATGCAGCGGGAACCCAGAGGAAACCACCTGCAAGTGCACCTGGAACAGACAAACCAACCTATGACCTGTCGAAGTCAAAAAAATATTACATTAAGAGAACATACAAACTACACACATATAAGTCACTATACTTGCAAATATGCGCAGCGAGCACAGCAATATATTGTAACACACGCATTTACACGGACATGCCACCGAGATGGATTCGACACTAATTTCATACAGTACATAATTATAATAATATCAAGCGCCAGACATCATGATGATTTAAAATTTTCTAATGAAGTAATGTCATGAATGTGTATTATTTAAACGAAAAACTAGATAGACCAGTCATATTTACTGTTAAAACAACCAGATTAATGTGTAGATTCATTTGATACTTGTTATTAAGTTGTAGGACATTGCAACACGGAATTATGATTAAATGTATAAAAGCTAAAATCACTTTTATTAGAACAATAGATATCCCAAACAGGTAATGAACAGGAAACTCATGCCAGCCCTTTGGATGTCTTCAAGGCTGAACCTGATTAGCATATACAAAGGGACTGGTGACTCATCGTGAATCCCTCCCCGAAAAACTAGATAACACTTATTGATCACACAGGAGCTCAGTGGCTTTTTGGTCTCAGAGGATGATGGACTTGCTGCCAGATCAGTTCCTGTATTTATTTACAAAGAGAGAGAGACATAAGATGCATTGGAGGGAATGGTAATTGTATAGTTGGCCTGTAACTGAAACTGTATGTAATGGCATGTTACTGTATGTAACTATATGTTTTAACTGCTTACTTTGTGAGTATAACCTTGTAACTATAGGTATACTGTACTTTGTAATATATATTGAATCTATATCCTTTTAATAACAAATATATACATCAATGAGCTTTGGAACTCAGATAATGTGTGGGTGTATTGTTTTCTCTTATGGGATGCAGTGTTTTGAGATGTATAGCGCACATTCATGGGATATGGTAATAAGAGGTGTATGCGTTTACAATATATATTAGAGCGGGCATTTTAAATATTTGTGAGAAATCAATTTGGCATTCATAGATGGGGTCTCTTACAGGATATCAGGGTCTTAATGATGCACTGTACATTACAAACGCGGCTGTAATTGACCGGCTCCGATGGACGCATCGCAAAGCTGATGAAAATAATATCCACTTTAATGTATTGTTGTGTTATCAGTAAGCCAATGATATGAAATTTCAAGGGACAATGCATTTCTCATAATATTTAAGATGCTAAAATGTATTTTTATTGTTGCAAAACATGGTTCAAATAAGTCATATTGTGTTTGATTCAGATTGGATTGTTTATCTGTTAAGTAGGTTTAAAAGTTGCTGCATAGCCTTGATATAGTTTTTTTTTTTTTTTTTAACTCAGGCCTAAAATAACTTCTGGTGCTTGTATGGTGTGTGATTTCTTTGTGACAAAGGAAGCCGCATGGTCTGTCCTCCATTTTGGACTAACCACATGGCCTGTCCACCATTTTGTGTAATCCTCATGGATGTGGAAGGGGGAGGAGAAGCGGCCATTTTGGGAAGGTCATTTTCTAAATGGCTGATATCCACTGCTCAGAATAATCATCTTTCCTTTGTCACATCAAACACCATTTATGAGTTAGCAATGCATTTATTTAACCCATGCCATAGTCAATTACAAATAGTTTCAGCTGGGCCTAGTGAGAGTTAACAGATGAATACTTGATGTAAGAATTACACACAGATATAAGCAAAGTTTTTTTCTTTTTCCTCCAGGATTTAGTTAAATCTGCTTGCTGGTTTAGGATAGCCATTGAAATGTTAATTAACCTGTGTAACTGCTTTTTCTTAGCATTGAAAACCACTTTTACAGGCAGGCAAAAGCACATAGCTTTGATATGCAAATTAGAAGCACTGAATGGGTAAGGTGTCTCATAGAGACCAGTGAATGGTATATTATATATAATATTATTATAATTATGTGTGTGTTTATATCAGTGTATGTTCTGCAGGATAGCTATCCAATCTGAATCATATCATTTAAATTATTGATCATTGCTAGAGTCATTATAGATCTGTGTGAAACTGAGTACATTTGTTGCGATATAGTTAAAACTAAAATAAATGTTTAAGGAAGTAAGTGTAAAGCACAAACGCAGTCTGGTCTGGTTGTAAAGGTTTATACAGAAAGAAACTGTGTGTTGTGTTAAGTGAGCAATTATAGTTAGTATTGCTCACATTTATAGAAGTTGTGTGATTTGTTTTATTGCGTACGCACATTGGTACACGTGGTACGGAACGTGAGGACAGCATACAAAAACGTGCACGTGGCGCAAGACCGCACACGTGGCATAGAGGTACGCATGGTTGCGTAATTACGCAAGCTTGCGTAGGGTTGTGTGCACATAATAAAACCACACAATAGTTTGTTTAGTTTAAAGATGGGACAGTAGCCATGCTACAATAGCACAAAACTGCCTGGTTTCTAAAGCAGATTAGTATTAAAAAATAAAATAATTATAGCCTCTTGGGGTAAAGCTGCCAACCTGAATGAATCCAAATTTTCTGTACAGAAAAACAAAGTGTATTTGAGTGAGCGAACGTAGGAGTGAGTGGATATTCGAACCCAGGGAATTCTGGATCCCGTCGTGTGGTACACCGAGTGAGTGAAGCCTTGGTGGCGTGAGGCGGCTGACTCACGTTAGTATAAGGTTTAATACGTAAGTCGTGAGGAGACTTACACAGGAGCACGGTAGGGAATTGTGAATTGCGAATTGTGTTGTGACCCATATAGTTTTTGATACGCTCCGGCTGAGGTTTCGCAGCTTGTGATTCTATTCCAGTGGTCGTACGGCAGATAAGTAACAAGTACCTATATGCTGTGCGATTGCACCACGCGTTTGTGGGTGCGAATATATAGTGCAACGTGATATCCTTTTTACGGGCTTTTGCGTAAAACGCGGTATCATTAGCGCTGTATAGAGCATACGCAAGCGTGATTTTGTATATAATAAAGCGCATAGTGAGTTTTCGCTGGTCTCTCTCAGGAAAATCTCCAACGCCAGATACTTTACTGGAATGGGTAAGTAATTCCTAAAAACGTCCAGTAAATATAGGTCAATAGGGGCCCTAAGTTGGGTACATTGCCTTCGCTATCGACAGTGTATGGTAGTACTGGCCAACGTGGGTGTGAGCGGGTGAAGAGCGCTCAGAGAACTTTCACCGTCACCTTATATTGAGTATTTTGGTGTTTGTGGGAAAAGGCCCACAATTATGGGAGCCAGTTGCTCAAGTAAGGGACGTTTAACCAGGGTTCAGGTTGAAGAGCCGCGGCCCAGGGGGTCAGCGATGTTTAAAGGAAAACGTATTGTGTGTGGGAAATATGGTCCACACGCTGGAGACTTTGTGTCTGAATGGGAACGTATGACTGACAAAGATAGGGAACCTTTCCCTAGGGTGGGCAGCTTTGAACCAGAGGTATTGCAGAACTTAAGGATAAGAATATGTCTGATAAAATCCAGAAAACAAAGGGTCAGACATACAAAGTGTTTAAACCTGTGGCAGCAAGAGGGGTTGGTGAGTTTGATCCTAAGGTATTGCAGGTGGTATGTCTAACCAAAGTCATATAAGACAAGAATGGAAATGTAAGAACTGTTTGAACTTGTAGCAACAATAAATAAGTAGGAAGAAAAAAAAAGAGAATGCAAGTACACCGCCATATGTAGATGTGGAAGTAGTTACGGCCAGCATACAAACTATAGAAAATAATAAAAATATGAAAAATATGACTGTAACCTATATATGAACTAATGAATGTTGAAGTTTTATTTAGGAAGAGAAGGTGACCTGATTGTTTTCAGCCATTTCTCATGTACCCAGAGGAGTATCCAACCGGTAAAAGAAGAGCAGTAGCCTGTGGGGGAAGTGGCTGAGACCAGTGGAACAGGTAAGTATGGTATCATTCGTGTACTTATATAGTAAAACAAAAAAAAATCAAGAAAGTAACGTCAGAAATGGAGAAAAACCTATCCGCACATTAGTATTTGCCAGAAGGAAAGCGGACAGAGACAAGGTAACCCCCGGGTAATTCTTTCAGTTACCATATAAGAAGTATTCATTCCTAGTAATGACCCTAGTCAAGATGAGCTCAGAAATGTTTGTTGGACCATGTACAGATCCTTAATACGGGATGAGAAGGATTGAATGAATACTTTGCATGACCTAGAAGCTTGTTAAACTTTTTTTTTGTTTTTGTCTCTTGCAGTAATAGAAAACTCTCAATCTGGATAAGACCACTGGTAAACACTAATTCGGCAAATGGGAGATGGCTGTCTCTGTGCAAATGGACGAGCTCAATAAGGCATTGAGTGTCAGGGTGCAGACTTCTTTGCAAAATTGGAAAGGTCACAGTAGCTAATCTTAGATAGTGTGCTATTGAACATCACAAGAATAGTTTTAGGCACAGAGAACAACAGATGGAGAGGTTGAGGATGGTAAGTATACTGGCACATACAGGAAAGACCCATCAGTCCAAGCCCCAGATACCTAATGGTCAATAATATGTTACACTTGTAGGAAGGAAGGGCATTTTGCCAGAGATTGTAGGACATAGTCAATATAGATCCCCTAGACAGAAAACACAAGCCACATTATTAAACACATAGACGGGACCAAGGGACATATAGTAAGAAATCATAAGCCATATAGAAAACACAGATTCGGCTAATGGGAAGAACAAAATAAATGCAACATTACCCTTTGACAAAACTTGAAGACTAATGTCGCTTTCTACTGTTCTAGATGCATGTCCATCACAGGTAGAGGAAATTATCTCACAGATACCGGGTTCCCTATGAACTTAGGATGGACAGGACACTTGATTGATGGCTGGGATAGTCCCAGTAGAGATAAGACACACATATAATTTTTTTTAAGGGGTATAGACCAAGTAGAGAATCACTTCCCCGTAGTGCCAAATCCAGTTGTCAAATTTTTATAAAATATTCTTCACCTCTACAAACTCATGTCACCAACCTCTATTCTGTTTCTCTACAGTTTTCCTCTTCATCTTTTGCATTCACACAGGGTAGTACATTACATGGACCCAAGTACAGTTCAAACTCAACATGCCTAGGTCCTTCAGAGTTCTGCCCAAACCCAGTATATCTCAACAGCATGATGACACCAGTATTACTGCAGTGTGCCTTGTCATGCACAAAGGGTGGGGAATGGGAATACTGGTGAAGGGAAATTTTGTATAGACACTGATATCCCTGGTGGTGAATGGCAAACCTGACATTTTCTTTTTCATTTTTCTTCTTCTTTCCCTCCTCTAGAGGTGTTTCTTTTTTTTTTCTTTTTTCTTTTTGAGTTATGCTCATGGTACTCTACATTTCAAACGCACGATAGAAAATTAAAATAAAAAAAATTGTGTTCCCTGCAGGCAAAGGCAGTCTGGAGGACAAAGGGGGTATGGCCAGGAGTCCTCAGGACTGTGGGCAGGTGGACACGGTAAGCCAGTAGCCCCCAGAGCATACCTTCCAAGTCTAGCTGAGGTGGCACACGGTCTGACTATCTAGGCAAAGAGGGTAGGTGCAGGCTGATGAGAGCCTACTGGTGTGCGCCAGGATTCTATTCTCATGCAGGTAAAGAGAGCAATGACCTGTCTTACTTGCTTGAGGAAGAATATTGGTAAAGCAATACCAACAGAGCCATTCCAGATCCCTCCTGCAGACGGATCTTTTTAGGAAATACAAATCGACTTCGTACAGTTAACACCCTTTAGGAATTATTGTTATGTATTGGTGTGCACTGATGTTTTCTCAAACTGGGTAGAGGCATTTCCTGCCGCCACGGATACTACTGTGTTTACCGCAAAGGAAAATTGCGCAGAAATTTGTGTGTAGATAATGGTACCCCTAGAAGTAGGAGCAAAGTTTGAAATGGTACAATTGTGATGATAGATACTGCCACTAGTATTATGTAGCTTCGGAACCACTCCCAGATCTTCACTCAACGAATCACCTCTTCGAAATTTGGTTTTGTTTTGGTATTTGTGTGGGGTGGGGGGGGGTTGGGTTGTTTTTGGAAGACAACCTCATGTCATAATTGATACGCACAATGATCAGAAATACACCAATGCGGTGACAGTACAGTACTTTATTGAGATGAGCCAGCATTTGAGAACTTGACAAAAGAACTTGAAACTGTTGATTGCTGGTATGCCAAATACTAACTGTCTTGATTGTGAACCAAGAGACTGTGTGATTGTTCTTACGCTCAGGTTGCCTAATAGACAGGTGGGAAGGACCTTACCAAGATTTGTTGACAGCACTAAAGGTCGCCGAAAGAGAGACTTGGGTCCACTCGTCCCACTGCAAGAAGGTCGCTGACCCGTAGAGAACTTGTGACAAAGTAGTTTATTGCTCACATTCATCGGGTTTTTGTGTTCGAATTGAACTGTGTGTTCCAAGTGAACTGTGTGTTCAAAGAGCAAGGTAGAGAGCAAAGTGAACTGTGTCTTCCAAGTGAATGGTGTGTTCAAAGAGCAAGGCAAAGAGATCGCAAAAGTATCACCAGAGACTCTGTTCCGTGAAGACTGAGAGGCGGCACTGTTGAACACTACCTGAACGTACTAAAGGATTGCAGAAAGAACAGTCATTGTAATTGATTTGTTATGAACAATAGTTGTTTTGTTCTATTTCTCTTTTCTCTCTTTCCCGCTGCCAAACATTTTATTTCAGGATATTCTATTTTTGCGAGGTTTTTTTTATGAGTCGAGTGTGGGACTGGAACTGGTTCTGTAGGAAGGAGTGATTTCCTTTTAGGATCCCAGGATTAGCCGATCAGTTTGTTAAAGCCAGAGAAAAATCAAAGGTCTAGTAGTTATGGAGTTCAGAGGTAATCAGGAACAATCAGACAATGGCTATTCACACATTGCAGATAAAGAGCTCATTAATATATGTGGAAGAAAGGTTTATGAGTGGCTCTCCCTGAACTCCGAAGGTTTATGTTATTTAGGAAGGACACTACTTATAACCCTTGTTCAATGATAGAACAGACCTAGCATACGTTCCAGAAATGGAAACAATGTTCAGAAAATGAGAGTAATATGTAGATCATGAAAATTTCATATGTCACTGTCACGATTTGTTTGTATCTTCTTCATCTACCCAGCAGAACCTCAATCGAATCCAAACATCAGTGTACAAAGACGTAGGTACATGTATGTGTGAAATGTTCGTCGCAAATCAGACATTATAGGCCAAAGCACTGTTCCAGTATACTCTATAGGTTGAATGTTGTCTCACACCCAACCAGTTGTCCCGTGACCGCCGAGTGCATATAGAGGATGTCTCGTCCTCCTCCCTGTCTTCCCCAAATATAGTCAAGTGTCTGATTTGCGAAATGCATACATACTTGTGTCTGGGTCATCGAATATGGTATTAAATATTTTTTTTCTAATGTTAATAATTGATGGCAGTTATTGTTTGCTGCCAAAGGGTGGACTGTCGAAGTCAAAAAAATATTACATAAAGAGAACATACAAACTACACACATATAAGTCGCTATACCTACAAATACGCGCAGCGAGCACAGCAATATATGAAAACACATGCATTTACACGGACATGCCACAGAGATGGATTCAACACTTATTTCATACAGTACATAATTATAATAATATCAAGCGCCAGACATCATGATGATTTAAAATTATCTAATGAAGTAATGTCATGAATGTGTATTATTTGAACGAAAAACAAGATAAACCTGTCATATTTACTATTAAAACAACCAGATTAATGTGTAGATTCATTTGATACTTGTTATTAAGTTGTAGGACATTGCAACACGGAATTATGATTAAATGTATAAAAGCTAAAATCACTTTTATTAGAACAATAGATATCCCAAACAGGTAATGAACAGGAAACTCAGGCAAGGCCTTTGGATGTCTTCAAGGCTGAACCTGATTAGCATATACAAAGGGACTGGTGACTCATCGTGAATCCCTCCCCGAAAAACTAGATAACACTTATTGATCACACAGGAGCTCAGTGGCTTTTTGGTCTCAGAGGATGATGGACTTGCTGCCAGATCAGTTCCTGTATTTATTTACAAAGAGAGAGAGACATAAGATGCATTGGAGGGAATGGTAATTGTATTGTTGGCCTGTAACTGAAACTGTATGTAATGGCATGTTACTGTATGTAACTATATGTTTGAACTGCTTACTTTGTGAGTATAACCTTGTAACTATAGGTATACTGTACTTTGTAATATATATTGAATCCATATCCTTTTAATAACAGATATATACATCAATGAGCTTTAGAACTCAGATAATATGTGGGTGTATTGTTTTCTCTTATGGGATGCAGTGTTTTGCGATGTATAGCGCACATTCATGGGATATGGTAATAAGAGGTGTATGCGTTTACAATATATATTAGAGCGGGCATTTTAAATATTTGTGAGAAATCAATTTGGCATTCATAGATGGGGTCTCTTACAGGATATCAGGGTCTTAATGATGCACTGTACATTACAAACGCGGCTGTAATTGACCGGCTCCGATGGACGCATCGCAAAGCTGATGAAAATAATATTTACGTTAATGTATTGTTGTGTTATCAGTAAGCCAATGATATGAAATTTCAAGGGACAATGCGTTTCTCATAATATTTAAGATGCTAAAATGTATTTTTATTGTTGCAAAACATGGTTCAAATAAGTCATATTGTGTTTGATTCAGATTGGATTATTTATCTGTTAAGTAGGTTTAAAAGTTGCTGCATAGCCTTGATATATATATATATATATATATATATTTTTTTTTTTAACTCAGGCCTAAAATAACTTCTGGTGCTTGTATGGTGTGTGATTTCTTTGTGACAAAGGAAGCCGCATGGTCTGTCCTCCATTTTGGACTAACCACATGGCCTGTCCACCATTTTGTGTAACCCTCATGGATGTGGAAGGGGGAGGAGCAGCGGCCATTTTGGGAAGGTCATTATCTAAATGGCTGATATCCACTGCTCAGAATAATCAGCTTTCCTTGGTCACATCAAACACCATTTATGAGTTACCAATGCATTTATTTAACCCATGCCATAGTCAATTACAAATAGTTTCAGCTGGGCCTAGTGAGAGTTAATAGATGAATACTTGATGTAAGAATTACACACAGATCTAAGCAAAGTTTTTTTCTTTTTCCTCCAGGATTTAGTTAAATCTGCTTGCTGGTTTAGGATAGCCATTGAAATGTTAATTAACCTGTGTAACTGCTTTTTCTTAGCATTGAAAACCACTTTTACAGGCAGGCAAAAGCACATAGCTTTGATATGCAAATTAGAAGCACTGAATGGGTAAGGTGTCTCATAGGAGACCAGTGAATGGTATATTATATATAATATTATTATAATTATGTGTGTGTTTATATCAGTGTATGTTCTGCAGGATAGCTATCCAATCTGAATCATATCATTTAAATTATTGATCATTGCTAGAGTCATTATAGATCTGAGTGAAACTGAATACATTTGTTGCTATATAGTTAAAACTAAAATAAATGTTTAAGGAAGTAAGTGTAAAGCACAAACGCAGTCTGGCCTGGTTGTAAAGGTTTATACAGAAAGAAACTGTGTGTTGTATTAAGTGAGCAATTATAGTTAGTATTGCTCACATTTATAGAAGTTGTGTGATTTGTTTTATTGCGTACGCACATTGGTACACGTGGTACGGAACTTGAGGACAGCATACAAAAACGTGCACGTGGCACAAGACCGCACACGTGGCATAGAGGTACACATGGTTGCGTAATTACGCAAGCTTGCGTAGGGTTGTGTGCACATAATAAAACCACACAATAGTTTGTTTAGTTTAAAGATGGGACAGTAGCCATGCTACGATAGCACAAAACTGCCTGGTTTCTAAAGCAGATTAGTATAAAAAAATAAAATAATTATTGCCTCTGGGGGTGAAGCTGCCAACCTGAATGAATCCAAATTTTCTGTACAGAAAAACAAAGTGTATTTGAGTAAGCGAACGTAGGAGTGAGTGGATATTTGAACCCAGGGAATTCTGGATCCCGTCGTGTGGTACACCGAGTGAGTGGAGGCTTGGTGGCGTGAGGCGGCTGACTCACGTTAGTATAAGGTTTAATACGTAAGTCGTGAGGAGACTTACACAGGAGCACGGTAGGGAATTGTGAATTGCGAATTGTGTTGTGACCCATATAGTTTTTGATACGCTCCGGCTGAGGTTTCGCAGCTTGTGATTCTATTCCAGTGGTCGTACGGCAGATAAGTAACAAGTACCTATATGCTGTGCGATTGCACCACGCGTTTGTGGGTGCGAATATATAGTGCAACGTGATATCCTTTTTACAAGCTTTTGCGTAAAATCGCGGTATCATTAGCGCTGTATAGAGCATACGCAAGCGTGATTTTGTGTATAATAAAGCGCATAGGGAGTTTTCGTTGGTCTCTCTCAGGAAAATCTCCAACGCCAGATACTTTACTGGAATGGGTAAGTAATTCCTAAAAACGCCCAGTAAATATAGGTCAATAGGGGCCCTAAGTTGGGTACATTGCCTTCGCTATCGACAGTGTATGGTAGTACTGGCCAACGTGGGTGTGAGCGGGTGAAGAGCGCGTTTAGAGAACTTTCACCGTCACCTTATATTGAGTATTTTGGTGTTTGTGGGAAAAGGCCCACAATTATGGGAGCCAGTTGCTCAAGTAAGGGACGTTTAACCAGGGTTCAGGTTGAAGAGCCGCGGCCCAGGGGGTCAGCGAAGTTTAAAGGAAAAAGTATTATGTGTGGGAAATATGGTCCACACGCTGGAGACTTTGTGTCTGAATGGGAACGTATAACTGACAAAGATAGGGAACCTTTCCCTAGGGTGGGCAGCTTTGAACCAGAGGTATTGCAGAACTTAAGGATAAGAATATGTCTGATAAAATCCAGAAAACAAAGGGTCAGACATACAAAGTGTTTAAACCTGTGACAGCAAGAGGGGTTGGTGAGTTTGATCCTAAGGTATTGCAGGTGGTATGTCTAACCAAAGTCATATAAGACAAGAATGTAAATATAAGAACTGTTTGAACTTGCAGCAACAATAAACAAGTAGGAAGAAAAAAAGAGAATGCAAGTACACCGCCATATGTAGATGTGGAAGCAGTTACGGCCAGCATACAAACTATAGAAAATAATAAAAATATGAAAAATATGACTGTAACCTATATATGTACTAATGAATGTTGAAGTTTTATTTAGGAAGAGAAGGTGACCTGATTGTTTTCAGCCATTTCTCATGCACCCAGAGGAGTATCCAACCGGTAAAAGAAGAGCAGTAGCCTGTGGGGGAAGTGGATAAGACCAGTGGAACAGGTAAGTATGGTATCATTCGTGTACATATATAGTAAAACAAAAAAAAATCAAGAAAGTAACGTCAGAAATGGAGAAAAACCTGTCCGCACATTAGTATTTGCCAGTAGGAAAGCGGACAGAGACAAGGTAACCCCAGGGTATTTCTTTCAGTTACCGTATAAGAAGTATTCATTCCTAGTAATGCCCCTAGTCAAGATGAGCTCAGAAATGTTTGTTGGACCATGTACAGATCCTTAATACGGGATGAGAAGGATTGAATGAATACTTTGCATGACCTAGAAGCTTGTTAAACTTTTTTTTTGTTTTTGTCTCTTGCAGTAATAGAAAACTCTCAATCTGGATAAGACCACTGGTAAACACTAATTCGGCAAATGGGAGATGGCTGTCTCTGTGCAAATGGACGAGCTCAATAAGGCATTGAGTGTCAGGGTGCAGACTTCTTTGCAAAATTGGAAAGGTCACAGTAGCTAATCTTAGATAGTGTGCTATTGAACATCACAAGAATAGTTTTAGGCACAGAGAACAACAGGTGGAGAGGTTGAGGATGGTAAGTATACTGGCACATACAGGAAAGACCCATCAGTCCAAACCCCAGATACCTAATGGTCAATAATATGTTACACTTGTAGGAAGGAAGGGCATTTTGCCAGAGATTGTAGGACATAGTCAATATAGATCCCCTAGACAGAAAACACAAGCCACATTATTAAACACATAGACGGGACCAAGGGACATATAGTAAGAAATCATAAGCCATATAGAAAACACAGATTCGGCTAATGGGAAGAACAAAATAAATGCAACATTACCCTTTGACAAAACTTGAAGACTAATGTCGCTTTCTACTGTTCTAGATGCATGTCCATCACAGGTAGAGGAAATTATCTCACAGATACCGGGTTCCCTATGAACTTAGGATGGACAGGACACTGGATTGATGGCTGGGATAGTCCCAGTAGAGATAAGACACACAATTTTTTTTTTTAAGGGGTATAGACCAAGTAGAGAATCACTTCCCCGTAGTGCCCAATCCAGTTGTCAAATTTTTATAAAATATTCTTCACCTCTACAAACTCATGTCACCAACCTCTATTCTGTTTCTCTACAGTTTTCCTCTTCATCTTTTGCATTCACACAGGGTAGTACATTACATGGACCCAAGTACAGTTCAAACTCCACATGCCTAGGTCCTTCAGAGTTCTGCCCGAACCCAGTATATCTCAACAGCATGATGACACCAGTATTACTGCAGTGTGCCTTGTCATGCACAAAGGGTGGAGAATGGGAATACTGGTGAAGGGAAATTTTGTATAGACACTGATATCCCTGGTGGTGAATGGCAAACCTGACATTTTCTTTTTCATTTTTCATCTTCTTTCCCTCCTCTAGAGGTGTTTCTTTTTTTTTTCTTTTTTCTTTTTGAGTTATGCTCATGGTACTCTACATTTCAAACGCACGATAGAAAATTAAAATAAAAAAAATTGTGTTCCCTGCAGGCAAAGGCAGTCTGGAGGACAAAGGGGGTATGGCCAGGAGTCCTCAGGACTGTGGGCAGGTGGATACGGTAAGCCAGTAGCCCCCAGAGCATACCTTCAAAGTCTAGCTGAGGTGGCACACGGTCTGACTCATCTAGGCAAAAGAGGGTAGGTGCAGGCTGATGAGAGCCTACTGGTGTGCGCCAGGATTCTATTCTCATGCAGGTAAAGAGAGCAATGACCTGTCTTACTTGCTTGAGGAAGAATATTGGTAAAGCAATACCAACAGAGCCATTCCATATCCCTCCTGCAGACGGATCTTTTCAGGAAATACAAATCGACTTCGTACAGTTAACACTCTTTAGGAATTATTGTTATGTATTGGTGTGCACTGATGTTTTCTCAAACTGGGTAGAGGCATTTCCTGCCGCCACGGATACTACTGTGTTTACCGCAAAGGAAAATTGTGTGTAGATAATGGTACCCCTAGAAGTAGGAGCAAAGTTTGAAATGGTACTATTGTGATGATAGATACTGCCACTAGTATTATGTAGCTTCGGAACCACTCCCAGATCTTCACTCATCGAATCACCTCTTCAAAATTTGGTTTTGTTTTGGTATTTGTGGGGGGGGGGTTTGGGTTGTTTTTGGAAGACAACCTCATGTCATAATTGATCCGCACAATGATCAGAAATACACCAATGCGGTGACAGTACAGTACTTTATTGAAATGAGCCAGCAATTGAGAACTTGACAAAAGAACTTGAAACTGTTGATTGCTGGTATGCCAAATACTAACTGTCTTGATTGTGAACCAAGAGACTGTTATGATTCCAGCACTCCTGACCGGAGGAGATTTTATGACAAGGACCAGAGCGCTGGAATGGAATGCAGGTAACGGGAGCAGGAAAGACTAGTTGCCCCTGGCGCCCTAACTCTATTGTCTCACCCGTGCTATCGGAAAATACCCTGCGAGACTATGGTTTCTTGAGCCCCTGGCAGCCACGTTTGAAGGGCGGATTATGTCTGCCCAACTCCGGTGCCCCCTGGTCTTAGTGAGAGACAAAGGAAAATCCGAGGCAGGATGATAACAAGAGGACCTCTGACTGACAACAGGCCAGGGGCAACAAGCTAACTAACAAAACCTGAAGTATGTGCGGAAACCCGCCAGGGAAGAGGACAACCAAAATCCACTTGTCCAATACTCCTACCCAGCACCGCTGGATACCAGAGTGGACCTGTGGAAGCGGAACCCTCCGCGAAATGCTCCAAAACACAAATAATAAATAATAAAGCGGACAAGCCGCAACACACGGCAAAGCCGCGACTCACGAACATCACTGGATGTTGTAAGGTGATTAGTCAGGACTCCAGGAATAAGATGACAACTTCCGAGTTCAGGACTTCCGAATACTGGAATGACCGGATACAGCAAGACTGGAACAGACTCTCAGCAAACAGAGACAGCATGCAGGAAGATATTACCGGCGTCTGTGAGAAGCCCTGAGAGTGCATATGAACAGGAGTCCTCCAATCAGGTGCTGACAGGGCTAATTACCTACATGCCGTGCAGCTGCCTTGCTGCACGGCCAGGAAACAGGTGTAGGTTCATTAAACCCTGGACCCAGCAACAGGGAACGCGGTCCGTCAGTGGCGTCCCCGTTGCTAGGGTCCGTGCGGCTCAGTGCGCCCGGCGTCCAGCGTTGCCAGGGAGCCGGCGGCTGTCCACGTACGGCGTCCCTGGTTGCTAGGCGCCGGGCCGCACCGACGAGCGGACCCCGGCGCCTAACAGTACCCCCCCTTGAGGAGGGGTCAAGGAACCCCTAAAGCCAGGCTTCCAAGGAAATTCCCGAAAAAATGCCCTCTTGAGCCTTGGGGCATGAAGATCCTTATCCAGGACCCAGGACCTTTCCTCTGGACCATAACCTCTCCAGTGAACCAGAAAATAAAGCCAGCCCCTGGACAACTTGGAATCGAGAACCTTCTCCACCAGGAACTCCTGTTGTCCCTGTACATCCACTGGAGATCTTCCCTGAGAGATCTTCCGAGGAAATTTATTGGAAGAAATGTATGGCTTCAACAGGGAGCAATGAAACGTATTACCAATCCGAAGAGATTTTGGTAAACGTAACCGGAAAGCAACTGGGTTAACTTTTTTAATGATATGAAATGGTCCAATAAATTTGGGTCCCAACCTAGCTGAAGATTGTCGAAGTCTAATGTTACGAGTCGACAACCATACCCTATCTCCCACCTTAAAATTGCAAGGACGTCGGAGCCGGTCAGAAAATTTTTTCTCTCGAAAGGCCGCTTTTCTGAGAGCAAGGTGCACTTTTTTCCAAATGGCTCTGAGATGGGAGGTTAAGGTCAGCGAGGAAACTGAGGAATGTTGAAAAAAAGAATTAGCTCTGGGGTGAAAACCAAAAACTGAAAAGAATGGAGACACGTTGGTGGAGGAATGACAAGAATTATTGTAAGCAAACTCCGCCAATGGAAGAAACTCGGACCAATCATTCTGGAGTTTGGCTGAGTACAAACGCAAATACTGTTTCAATGATTGGTTAACTCACTCGGTTTGCCCGTTGGACTGTGGGTGGTAACCAGATGTTAATGACAATCTCATCTTTAATGAAGCACAAAAACACTTCCAGAATTGTGCAATGAATTGTGGACCCCGATCAGAAACAATATCAGTGGGCAACCCATGAAGTCTGAAAACATGGCGGAGAAACAACACTGCCAATCCTTGGGCAGATGGCAGTCGGGGAAGGGCAATGAAATGAGCCATCTTGCTAAAACGGTCTACTACCACCCAAATGACTCTGCATCCAGCTGAAAGGGGAAGGTCCACCACAAAATCCATGGAAATATGAGACCATGGCCTGAGAGGGACATTCAAGGGCATAAGTTGCCCGATAGGCAAGGAACGGGGAACCTTATGCTGTGCACAAACCTGACATGAAGAAACAAACTCCTTAACGTCTTTAGAAAGACCAGGCCACCATACTGAGCGGGAGACTAACTCCAATGTCTTAGAGATCCCTGGATGCCCGGAAACTTTGTTATCATGGAACTCAGTCAAAACAGTAGCTCTCAAGAACTCAGGGACGTAAAGACGACCAGCAGGAGTATTTCCAGGAGTTTGGTGTTGAAGCTGTTTTAACTGGGTAAATAAATCTTGTGTGAGGCCTGCCCAAATGACTGAAGATGGAAGTATGGGAGTAACAGGACTGTTATCATGAACCGGAAGAAAACTGCGTGACAGAGCATCTGCCTTGGTATTCTTGGAACCTGGCCTGAAAGTTATAATAAATTTGAAACGAGTAAAGAACAAAGCCCAACGAGCCTGCCGGGCATTCAGCCGCTTAGCTGATTCGATGTATTGCAGATTCTTATGGTCAGTCAATACTGAAATGGTATGTGTTGCTCCCTCCAGCCAATGCCTCCACTCCTTGAAAGCCCATTTTATTGCCAGTAATTCCCGGTTACCAACGTCATAGTTGGATTCAGCGGAGGAGAATTTCCTGGACATAAAGGCACAAGGATGTAGTTCCAGAGACTCTGGATCCTTTTGAGATAGTATAGCCCCTACTCCAACCTCCGAGGCATCAACCTCCACAACGAAGGGCAATCCTGGATTGGGATGTCTGAGGACTGGAGCTGAGACAAAAGCTTGTTTCAAGGCCCGAAAGGACAACTCCGCTTCACGCGACCAGTTGGTAGGATCCGCTCCTTTCTTTGTCAGGGCCACAATGGGAGCAACCAGGTCGGAAAAAGAATGAATGAACCTCCTGTAATAATTCGCAAACCCTAAAAAGCGCTGAATTGCTTTTAAATTGGTGGGTTGCGCCCAACTAAGGATGGCCTGGAGCTTCTTTGGGTCCATGAAAAATCCCCGAGGGGAAATAATGTTCCCTAAAAAAGATACCTCCGTGACATGAAACTCGCATTTTTCCAGTTTGGCATATAGATGATTCTCACGTAACTTTTGAAGAACCTGACGCACCTGGGTAACATGTTGTTCAATAGAGTCAGAATAAATCAGGATGTCGTCTAAGTAAACGACCACGAATTTCCCTAGGAAGTCACGGAGCACATCGTTAATGAGGTCCTGGAAAACTGCTGGAGTGTTAGACAAGCCGAACGGCATCACTAGGTACTCGTAGTGACCCGACTGAGTACTGAAGGCTGTCTTCCACTCATCTCCGGACCAGATTCAGATGAGGTTATACGCTCCTCTTAGATCAGTTTTGGAAAAAATCACAGCCGAACGCAGCTGATCAAAGAGGACAGAAATCAGCGGCAGAGGATAAGTATTTTTAACTGAGATTTTATTTAGGGCTCTATAGTCAATGCAAGGTCTGAGCCAGCCATCCTTTTTCTCCACAAAGAAGAAGCCTGCACTTAAAGGAGATTTAGATGGCCTAATAAATCCTTTCCCTAGGCTCTTTTTAACATAGTCATTCATGGCCGCAGTTTCTGGCCCGGATAAAGCATATAACCTTCCCTTTGGCAATGCGGAACCAGGAATTAGCTCAATGGCGCTATCATAAGGCCGATGGGGAGGCAGAATGTCTGCATTGCCCTTGGAGAACACATCAGCAAACTCCTGGTACTCCACGGGAATGAGTTCTGGAATGGCAGCAGCTATTCTGACTGGAAATGAAATACATTCCTTATCACAGAAGGCACCCCATTGAGAAATCTCCCCTGACTGCCAATCAATGGTGGGATTGTGAAAGGCCAGCCAAGGGTGACCCAGAACCACTGGAACTGCTGGGCAATGGGTAAGGAAGAACTCGATTTTTTCAGAATGAAGAGCTCCTACCGTAAGTAGTACAGGGGGTGTACAGAGGGAAATAACCCCATTGGACAGTGGACTCCCATCTAAGCCATGCATGGTGACACACCTACCCAAAGATAACTGAGGAATGCCTAAGGCCTTAGGCCAAGTTAAATCCATAAAGTTTCCTGCGGCTCCACTGTCGACAAAAGCCGACACCGAGGAACTGAGGCTGCCAAAGGAAACCTTAGCTGGGACTAAAAGGGAGTTATTTGAGGAGATAAGCTGCAGACCTAGGTGAACCCCCTCACAATTCACCTGGTCAAGGCGTTTCCCGACTTATTCGGACAATTACGAGCAAAATGTCCCTTACCCCCACAATACAAACAAAGACCAGAGTTTTGCCTTCTGGCTCTCTCTTCAGGAGACAACCGGGAGAGACCCATCTGCATGGGCTCCTCTATGTCCTCAGGGATGGAATATACACATGGAGATGACCTGACTGATGCTCCTTTTTCAGCCTTCCGCTCTCTGAGACGACGATCAATCTTAATAGAAAGCTCCATGAGTTTATCGAGAGTCTCAGGAGCGGGATACTGGAGGAGACTGTCTTTAATAGATTCTGATAAGCCGAGGCGAAACTGACTGCGCAGGGCTGGGTCATTCCAGCCACAGTCGTTCAACCACCGGCGAAACTCCGTACAATAAACCTCTGCAGGATTCCTACCCTGTCTGAGAGCGCGCAATTGACCTTTCGCGGATGCCTCTCTATCAGGGTCATCATATAACAGTCCTAAAGACCCAAAAAAGGCGTCTACTGACAAAAACACCGGATCATCTGCTTTTAAACCAAATGCCCAAGTCTGGGGATCCCCCTGGAGCAAAGAAATAATAATCCCGACCCGCTGAGATTCAGTACCCGAGGAGATCGGTCTTAAACGAAAATAAAGTTTACAGGATTCTTTAAAATTAAAAAACTATTTTCTATCACCAGAAAAATGGTCAGGCAAATGCATTTTTGGTTCAGGAACTACCCTCGGGGAAGTTCGTAAAAGATCTTCCTGCGACTTCACCCGAAGGGAAAGATCCTGAACCATCTGAGTAAGTTCTTGAATCTGACTAACTAAGAGCTGACCAGGATTTGGTCCTAACCCTGTTGGATTCATGAGGCCGACAATTTCTTACAAAAACTGAATAAGAAAAAATTAAACTCCGTTTAATTTTAAGTTTTGGTATGGCCGGTAATAATGTTATGATTCCAGCACTCCTGACCGGAGGAGATTTTATGACAAGGACCAGAGCGCTGGAATGGAATGCAGGTAACGGGAGCAGGAAAGACTAGTTGCCCCTGGCGCCCTAACTCTATTGTCTCACCCGTGCTATCGGAAATCCCCTACGAGACTATGGTTTCTTGAGCCCCTGGCAGCCACGTTTGAAGGGCGGATTATGTCTGCCCAACTCCGGTGCCCCCCGGTCTTAGTGAGAGACAAAGGAAAATCCGAGGCAGGATGATAACAAGAGGACCTCTGACTGACAACAGGCCAGGGGCAACAAGCTAACTAACAAAACCTGAAGTATGTGCGGAAACCCGCCAGGGAAAAGGACAACCAAAATCCACTTGTCCAATACTCCTACCCAGCACCGCTGGATACCAGAGTGGACCTGTGGAAGCGGAACCCTCCGCGAAATGCTCCAAAACACAAATAATAAATAATAAAGCGGACAAGCCGCAACACACGGCAAAGCCGCGACTCACGAACACCACTGGATGTTAAAAGGTGATTAGTCAGGACTCCAGGAATAAGATGACAACTTCCGAGTTCAGGACTACCGAATACTGGAATGACCGGATACAGCAAGACTGGAACAGACTCTCAGCAAACAGAGACAGCATGCAGGAAGCTATTACCGGCATCTGTGAGAAGCCCTGAGAGTGCATATGAACAGGAGTCCTCCAATCAGGTGCTGACAGGGCTAATTACCTACATGCCATGCAGCTGCCTTGCTGCACGGCCAGGAAACAGGTGTAGGTTCAGTAAACCCTGGACCCAGCAACAGGGAGCGCGGTCCGTCAGTGGCGTCCCCGTTGCTAGGGTCCGTGCAGCTCAGTGCGCCCGGCGTCCAGCGTTGCCAGGGAGCCGGCGGCTATCTGCGTACGGCATCCCTGGTTACTAGGCGCCGGGCCGCACCGACAAGCGGACCCCGGCGCCTAACAGAGACTGTGTGATTGTTCTTACGCTCAGGTTGCCTAATAGACAGGTGGGAAGGACCTTACCAAGATTTGTTGACAGCACTAAAGGTCGCCGAAAGATAGACTTGGGTCCACTCGTCCCACTGCAAGAAGGTCGCTGACCCGGAGAGAACTCGTGACAAAGTAGTTTATTGCTCACATTCATCGAGTTTGTGTGTTCGAATTGAGCTGTGTGTTCCAAGTGAACTGTGTGTTCAAAGAGCAAGGTGGAGAGCAAAGTGAACTGTGTTTTCCAAGTGAACGGTGTGTTCAAAGAGCAAGACAAAGAGATCGCAAAAGTATCACCAGAGACTCTGTTCCGTGAAGACTGAGAGGCGGCACTGTTGAACACTACCTGAGTGTACTAAAGGATTACAGAAAGACCAGTCATTGTAATTGATTTGTTATGAACAAGAGTTGTTTTGTTCTATTTCTCTTTTCTCTCTTTCCCGCTGACAAACATTTTTTTTCAGGATATTCTATTTTTGCGAGGTTTTTTTATGAGGAGTCGAGTGTGAGACTGGAACTGGTTCTGGAGGAAGGAGTGATTTCCTTATAGGATCCCAGGATTAGCCGATCAGTTTGTTAAAGTCAGAGAAAAAACAAAGTTCTAGTAGTTATGGAGTCCAGAGGTAATCAGGAACAATCAGACAATGGCTATTCACACATTGCAGATAAAGCGCTCATTAATATATGTGGAAGAAAGGTTTATGAGTGGCTCTCCCCGAACTCCAAAGGTTTATGTTATTTAGGAAGGACACTACTTATAACCCTTGTTCAATGATTAAACAGACCTAGCATACGTTCCAGAAATGAAAACAATGGCCCTCATTCCGAGTTGATCGCTCGTTCTTTTTCATCGCATCGCAATGAAAATTCGCTTAGTACGCATGCGCAATGTTCGCACTGCGACTGCGCCAAGTAATTTTGTTATGAAGAAAGGATTTTTACTCACGGCTTTTTCTTCGCTCCGGCGATCATAGTGTGATTGACAGGAAATGGGTGTTACTGGGCGGAAACACGGCGTTTTATGGGCGTGTGGATGAAAACGCTACCGTTTCCGGAAAAAACGCAGGAGTGGCTGGAGAAACGGGGGAGTGTCTGGGCGAACGCTGGGTGTGTTTGTGACGTCAAACCAGGAACGACAAGCACTGAACTGATCGCACAGGCAGAGTAAGGTTGAAGTTACTCAGAAACTGCAAAGTATTTTGTAATCGCAATATTGCAAATACATCGGTCGCAATTTTAAGAAGCTAAGATACACTCCCAGTAGGCGTAGGCTTAGCGTGTGTAACTCTGCTAAATTCGCCTTGCGACCGATCAACTCGGAATGAGGGCCAATGTTCAGAAAATGATAGGAATATATAGACCATGAAAATTTTATATGTCACTATCACGATTTGTTTGTGTCTTCTTCATCTACCCAGCAGAACCTCAATTGAATCCAAACATCAGTGTACAAAGACGTAGGTACATGTATGTGTGAAATGTTCGTCGCAAATCAGACATTATAGGCCAAAGCACTGTTCCAGCATACTCTATAGGTTGAATGTTGTCTCACACCCAACCAGTTGTCCCATGACCGCCGAGGGCATATAGGGGATGTCTCGTCCTCCTCCCTGTCTTCCCCAAATATAGTCAAGTGTCTGATTTGCGAAATGCATACATACTTGTGTCTGGGTCACCGATTATGGTATGAAATATTTTTTTTCTTATGCTAATAATTGATGGCAGTTATTGTTTGCTGCCAAAGGGTGGACTGTTGAAGTCAAAAAAATATTACATAAAGAGAACATACAAACTACACACATATAAGTCACTATACTTACAAATACGCGCAGCGAGCACAGCAATATATGATAACACACGCATTTACACGAACATGCCACAGAGATGGATTTGACACTTATTTCATACAGTACATAATTATAATAATATCAAGCGCCAGACATCATGATGATTTAAAATTATCTAATGAAGTAATGTCATGAATGTGTATTATTTGAACGAAAAACAAGATAGACCTGTCATATTTACTATTAAAACAACCAGATTAATGTGTAGATTCATTTGATACTTGTTATTAAGTTGTAGGACATTGCAACACGGAATTATGATTAAATGTATAAAGCTAAAATCACTTTTATTAGAACAATAGATATTCCAAACAGGTAATGAACAGGAAACTCAGGCCAGCCCTTTGGATGTCTTCAAGGCTGAACCTGATAAGCATATACAAAGGGACTGGTGACTCATCGTGAATCCCTCCCCCAAAAACTAGATAACACTTATTGATCACACAGGAGCTCAGTGGCTTTTTGGTCTCAGAGGATGATGTACTTGCTGCCAGATCAGTTCCTGTATTTATTTACAAAGAGAGAGAGACATAAGATGCATTGGAGGGAATGGTAATTGTATCGCTGGCCTGTAACTGAAACTGTATGTAATGGCATGTAACTGTATGTAACTATATGTTTTAACTGCTTACTGTGCGAGTATAACCATGTAACTATAGGTATACTGTACTTTGTAATATATATTGAATCCATATCCTTTTAATAACAAATATATACATCAATGAGCTTTGGAACTCAGATAAAGTGTGGGTGTATTGTTTTCTCTTATGGGATGCAGTGTTTTGCGATGTATAGCGCACATTCATGGGATATGGTAATAAGAGGTGCAGGCATTTACAATATATATTAGAGCGGGCATTTTAAATATTTGTGAGAAATCAATTTGGCATTAATAGACCTCTCCTGTACTGTAAATGACCATCCCTGTGTCCAATGGACAAAGAAATTACAGTATCCATTGTGTAAGGTTTTGGATTATTGTATAAAAGAGCCAGCTGCATGCCCGGTCACACACAGACTCTGAAGGTCATCTACCTTGATGACTGAGGACCAGACTGGGAAGCGCAGGCGAAACCAAACACGTATGTACCATTGATTGTAGCCATTATTATATTGTATTGTATTGTATTGTTATTGTAACCCCCTTTCAGTAATTATATGTTGGTGTGTCTGAACCCGGCATTTTAAGTACAATCTGATGTCGTGTCTCCTTTCCTTGCTAAGGTTATAAGTGTATTTCAGTCACACGTGCAGCTTCTAAGTGCTCACGGTGTATCTTTGGGTGTGTACGCACTGAGTGTACTTTGTACGGCCAGCGCGGCGTTTGTTTACACAAAGTACGTACACAGTACGGGGCTCTGTACGCTAATGGTGTAAAAAGTACGTAGGCTAAGAATTGAGTACAGCGGCCGCAGCGGCTCCATTTAAAGTGTATTGAATGTCTTTTTAAAGTGTTGCTTTTAGACCTGTACGTAAACCGACATTTACAATTGAGGGATCGATCCGGTTTTCACATGCTCACAGCCTAACAGGTCATAGCAGACTTAATCTATCAGCAAAGGGTGGAAAGTTATCCTACGTAAACTTTTCCTGGTCGGTGCATGTTCTGAAAACCCTATTTGTTTGCTGTTAGATTGCGTCTGCTCTGTCTGGTCTGCAGAGGTGCTGATAGACCCCGTAAAACAGGAAAAAAATCTATTTAAAAATCTGTGAATTTTTTTTTGGCTCCAAAAGCATACACAAAGGTCACCGATACTTTGCATACTCTCTTACATTGTTGCCGCAAGATTTAGATTGCTAGATTTGTTTAGATCTGTGTGAAATCGGATACATTTGTTGCTATATAGTTAAATTTGAAATAAAAGTGTTTAAGAAGTAAATTTAAAGCAAAACACGCAGGTCTGGCCCTGTCATAAAGGGTTACACAGAAAAAGCGGTTGTGCTTGTGATCAATTATAGTTAGCATTGCTCACATTTAAAGAGGTTGTGGGATTTGTTTTATTGCGGAATCACGGTTTTGTACACGTGTTTCGGACAAAGTACAGGACCGCGCACGCATTGTAACAGACACGCACGGTCCCGTGTTTATGCAAAGTGCGGAAGAGTGTGGACGCTAAGTACAAATTACACAATAATTTTGTTTAGTTAAAAGGTGGGACAGTAGCCATGCTACAAAAGCACATGACTATCCGGTTTCAAAAGCAGATTAGTATAAGACTTTTGTTTAAACTGTATTTTCTCTTGGGGTAAAGCTGCCAATCAGAACGAGTGAAAAATTTTCTGTACAGAAAAACAAAGCATATTTGAGTGAGTGAAAGTAGGAGTGAATGCATTGAACCCCGGGAATTCGGGATCCCGTCGTTAGTACACCAAGTGAGTGGAGGCTTGGTAGCGTGAGGTGGCTGACTCACGTTAGTATAGATTTGGAATACGTAAGTCGTGAGGAGACTTACACAGGAGCATGGTAGGGAATTGTGAATTGTGAACTTGGTGACCCATATAGTTTTGTTGATACACTCCGGCTGAGGTTTTGCAGCTTGTGATTCGATTCCAGTGGTCGTAGGGTGTATAGGTAACAAGTACCTATACTCTGTGCGATTGGACCGCATGTTTGTGGGTGCAATACATAGCGCAACTTGATACCCTTTTTACAAGCTTTTGCGTAAAGTCACGGTATCATTATCGCTGTATAGAGCATACGCAAGTGTAATTTGTGTACAAGTGCATAAAGGGAGTTTTTGCTGGTCTCTCTCAGGAAAATCTCCAATGGCAGATATTTACTGGAAAAGGTAAGTTACTCCTAAAAATTTCCAGTAAATATAGGTCAGTTGGGGGCCCTAAGTTGGGTACATCGCCTTTGCTATCGACAGTGTATGGTAGTACCGGCCAACGTGGGCGAGAGTGGGTGAAAGCGCTCAGAGAACTTTCACCGTTGGCTTATATTGAGTATTTTGGTGTTTGTGGGAAAAGGCCCACAATTGTGGGAGCCAGTTGCTCAACTAAGGGACGTATGGTAGCCAGGGTTCAGGCAGAAGAGTTGCAGCCCAAGGGGTCCGCGAGGTTTATAATGTGTGAGAAATATGGTCCACACGCTGAAGTTTATTGTAACGAATGGGTACGTATGACTGACAACGATAGGGTATCATTCCCTAGGGTGGGCAGCTTTGAACCAGAGGTACTGCAGAATGTAGGCAGTAAAATATGTCTGCTTAATCCAGTAAACAAAGGATTACACATAACGATTGTTTAAAACTGTGGCAACAAGAGGGGGAGACGCAAAGGGAACAAACTCGCAAAGCAAGTTCCAAACCTCTCAGAAATGAGGACACAAACACACCATTATCGACACAGGTTGAGAGGGAAGAGATGGCTACAGTCAATGGTATATTTATGAATGATAGTAGAATGCAAGAGAAATGTTTTAACCCTAATTTTTGCAAGATGTATCCTGTTTTGAAGTCTTTTCAAGGTTATAGGTCACAGGAAGATGAAGGACCCAGCCAAATCACAGCTCTCATTCAGGCAGTCCCCTTGCAGGAAAATCAGGTGGGGCCTGTCCATCCAGTTAGAGCAGTAACAGTATTCCCCACTGAAAGAACTGGTGAGGTCACAGCTACCGGTAAGTGTGAGACGGGTCATTGCACAGAGACAACAACACCTTACAGCAAATAGATTAGGAAGGGAATGGTAGGATTACATCCTGTCTTGGAAATAGTAACTCCCAATGGGGGAACCGATAGTCAGGGAGTAATCCTCACCAGGAATAATGCAATGTATTGCCCGTGGACCAGAGATGAGCTGCGGTCAATCATTTCAGAAGTCCCCGATCCCCGGAAGCATTTAGCCAGATGTCAGAAGTTTATCAGAGATCTGGGTAATGCTCATGAACCAGCTAACAAAGATTGGCGGATATTTTTAAAAGCGTGCCTACCCCCTAATATTGACACCCAGAAATTCATCACTGATTGTAGATTAGAGTCGGATAGTCCTATGACTGACGGAAACAATCAGGAGAATGTGGAATGAATTAATATGCAACTAGAGTTGTATTTCCCCACTACTGTTAAGTGGAGAAGAATTTTCTCCATAAAACAGAGGGAAAATGAAATGGCATCTGAATATTTCCATCGGGCCCTGCAAATAATGGATAGATACGTTGGGATATCAGATACAGGGAACAATGAAAATTATAGTGAGGTGGCTGTCTCTGTGATAATGGACGGGCTCAATAAGACAGTAAGGGACAGGGTACAAACATCTTTGCCTAATTGGAGAGGGGCCACAGTAGCTTGTCTTAGAGAGTGCGCAATTGAACACCACAAGAATATTGCTAGGCGCAGAGAACAACAGGAGGAGAAGCTGATGACAATAAGTTTAAAGGCTCTGACAGGAAAGCCCCATCAGACCAAACCCCAGACCCATGCTGTTTGGAAAAGACCAAGAATATGTTACATTTGTAAAAATAAAGAGCATTTTGCTAGAGACTGTAAGAGTAGTAGAACACATAGTCAATAAAGACCCCTAGACAGAGAAAACAAGCCACATTATTAAACACATAGACGGGATCAAGGGACATATAGTAAGGAATCACTAGCCATATAGAAAACACAGATTCAGTAAATGGGAAGAACGGAATAAATGCAACTTTACCCTTTTGACAAAACTTGCTGGGTTAAGATGAGGCCTCTAAACTGTTGCATCTGTCTCTAGCAGAAATGGCCCCTGATTAACTTAACAAGAGTTTTGTTAGATATGGGAAACATATGGCGTGCTCCCGCCCAGGAAGTACAAAGTATGTTGGATACCCAAGAAGACTAAGGTTGCATTCCACTGTTCTAGATTCATGTCCATCACAGGTAGAGGAAATTATCTCACAGATACCGGGTTCCCTATGAACTTAGGATGGACAGGACACTGGATTGATGGCAGGGATAGTCCCAGTAGAGATACAACACACATAGAATTTTTTTTTTTTAGGGTGTATAGACAGTAGAGAATCATTTCCCCATAGTGCCCAATCCAGTTGTCAAATTTTATAAAATCGGCTTTGCCTCTACAAACTTATCTGTTACTAACCTCTATGTGATTTTTCTTCAAAGTTTCCTCCTCATCTCTTACGTTCACTGACAGGAAGGTACAATACATGGACCCGATTACAGTTCAAACGCCACATGCCTACTTGGTCCTTCAGAGTACTGCCCAAATCCAGTATATCTCACCAGCATAAGGCCATAAGGACACCAGTATTAATGCAGTGTGCCTGGTCATGCACAAAGGGTGGAGAATGAGTATACTGGTGAAGGGAGACTGTGTACAGACACCGATATGCATGATGGTGTGACAGCCTGTGGGTGAATGCCAAACTTGACATTTTCTTTTTTTATTTACTATTTTTACCCTCTCTTCTCTCATCCAGAGACGGTTTACTTCACACAACTGATAACACATGATAGTAAATTGAAATGCAAAATTTGTGTTCCCTACAGGAAAAGGCAGTCTGGAAGTCGAAGGGGTATGGTCAGGAGTCCTCAGGACTTTGGACAGGTGGACATGGTAAGCCGGTGGCCCCCAGAGCATATCTTCCAAGTCTAGCTGAGGCGGCACACGGTCTGACTCATCTGGGCAAAAAGGGTATGTGCAGGTTGGTAAGAGTGACTGGTGTGCGCCAGTATTCTCTTCTCATGCAGGTAAGAGAGCAATGACATGTTTTACTTGCTTGAGGAAGAATATTGGAAAGACAATACCAACAGAGCCATCCCATATCCCTCCGACAGACGGACCTTTTCAGGTAATACAAATCTATTTCATACAGTTACCACCCTGTAGGAATTTGAAATATGTGTTAGTTTGTATTGATGTATTTTCCAACTGGGTAGAAGCATTCCCTGCTGCCATAAATACTGCTACATTCACGGCAAAGAAAATTGTGCAGGAATTTGTGTGTAGATATGGTATCCCTAGAATAAATTAAAGTGATAGGGGTACCCATTTTACAGGTGAAGTCTTTCAGGTCATGTGCAAACTGATGGGAATTAATAGCAAGCTGCATACTCCGTACCGGCCGCAGGCGAGTGCAAAGGTGGAGAGAGTGACCAGCACTATTAAGAACAAGCTAAGCAGAATGATGGCTAAAACTGGATTGCTGTGGCCAGAAGCTTTGCCACTAGTGTTGTACACCATCAGAACCGCTCCCAGGTCTCCACTTAACTTATCACCCGTTGAAATTCTTTTTGGTCGACATCCTCATGTAATGGTAGACCCCCAGGATGATTTGAAATGTAATAATGAAGTGACTGTGAAATATTTGGTTGGGATGAGCCAGCAGCTGAGAAATCAACAAAGAAATCTAAAGCTGGTGATTCCTGACCTACCGAACAGTAAGTGTCATGACATTGAGCCTGGGGATTATGTGATGATTTCTTACGCTCAGGTTGCCTCATACACAGGTGGGAAGGACCATACCAAGTCTTGTTAACCAGCACAACAGCACTAAATGTCGCCGAAAGAGAGACTTGGGTCCACTCGTTCCACTGCAAGAAGGTTGCTGACCCGGACAGAGAATTTGTGACAAAGAGCAGAGTGTAGAGAACCTCGTATCACTAGAGTGTTTGTTCTGGGAAAGTTGAGAGGCAGGACTGTTGAAAGGCACCTGAGCACAGAGAGTAACAAGAGCTAGAACGGTTGTCGCACCACTTTCTTTTTTCTCCTCCCCCTGCATTTTCCTTTCTTTTCTCCTCCTTGTTTTCTTTCTTTCCCCTAACAAAATGGATCTATCACAAGAGACTGCCTTTCGGGTTCTGCTAGTAATTCTGTTTTTGATCAGGACAATTTGATTTGGTGAGGGTCCCAGAGAGGTCGAGCAGGGATCTGGAATGGGTTCTGATGGTGAGTATGAATTTGTAGGCTCTCAGGAGCAGCACATCACTCGAGTAAAGGCTGGTATCAGTAAGCGCTCTGGTAGTCATGGAGCTCGGAGGCACTGTGAGGGGTTATTGTCTGATGAATATTGTATTTGTAGGAATTGTGAGAATATAGTCGAGGATGGGTGCATCCAGAGATGTCAGTCCAACCTTAATATCGACATGGACCGCCATCCATTGAGTGATTACCACTCACTAGTGGGTAAGTCTTAAACCAGACAGAATGCAGGGTGTGCTCACAGGTACCTCAAGGTCAGAGCAAGTCAGGATTAGTACCATACCCTTTAGCAATAGATGAGGTACTCGATTTATGGGGTGGGAGACCGGTGGACAAGAAATTCAATATCTCTAGGCCCCCTAGCTTGAAGCTTTACCAGTATCATGTAGACAGGTCATTAGTGTGTTTTAATATTTCCAATTACCGAAAACCAGGAAATTGGGAAGTGACGTGGAATAACCAGACAATGACCTTTTCACAAAGAGCTGATAGGATACCCATAGACTCTGAACTTGTACGCCAAATAGCCAACAGTGGGAGGTATTTTCGGTATAGGTATACACGTGGAAGCAAGACCATGTGGGTTGGAAAAGTATCGTCAGGGTATTGTGCCCATATCATCCAGCCCGATACTTGTACAAAGCAAATGGGAGAACTAGAGATTGGTTTCTTTACTTGGAAAGTTTGCCATATGGTGATGTTATATTTTGTCCCCTATGTTCTCCCAGATGATGCCTATTTCATATGTGGGAGGAAAGCGTACAAGTGGCTTGCCCCGAGCTCAGAGGGATTGTGTTATATTGGGAGAGTACTACCGGAGGTCATGACCATAACCCATGATAAAATGAAAGATGTTCACCGCAGCGCTCAGACTCCTTATACTCATACTCACTATGAACACATCATCAAGAGACACCTCATAGATAGGGCAGAGCACGCAGCCTCTGATCTGATTCCACGAATCCACCGGGAATCAGTTCCTTCTCGCATAAGATATCACCCGTACTGCCAGAGGAACTATAAATTATAGGTATATCCATGCGCTAGTGAACTTGATAGATAATATCACAGATGTATGATGACACCTTCAGCTATACGGGAGGGAGTTACAAGCTTACAAGAAGGAACTGATCCAGCACAGGCTGGTCCTTAATTATGTCACAGCCGTGACAGGTGGGTACTGTGTTACTCTGGCAACTCAATATGGTGTGAAGTGCTGTACGTATATTCCGAACAGCACTGACGACCCCACGGAGATCATCGATCAGAAGATGGACGAGATCTTGCAGTTGAAGTGGGAGTTTAGGAGGAAGCACAACCTTACCTTAGCGACTGTGGGTAATGAACTGACCGGCTGGGTCTCAGGGTTGGGAAAGTGGGCTCAAAATGTCATAATGAGTGTGGGTAAGTTTCTTCTTTGTATCCTGGGAGTCATCATAATTATTGGTTTGATATTTAGGTGTGTTCAAATTCTAACGCGGCGCAAGTACGGCACAAATGTGATGAGTCTAAGGAGCGAGGGCATTGTTACAGCAGCAGATTTAATTTATGACCCATCCATAGAGACAGCGTTATGATAAGGATTGCAAATGAATTTCATGGCCTGTTTCTTTCACCCGTTTTTCTTTGTCTCCCCCTCTGCCCAGATACACCCATCCGGAAAAGACGTCAGCCCTACCCAAAATGTTTATGTGAATGTATTTTTATATATGTGTCTTATCTCTGCAACCTACAGTTAATGGCACACATAGTCGACAGGTGATATCCACATATACTAGCACTCACATATGTTCCCCCTCCATGTATCATCAACTAAATGTGCACCCCATTTGTTGAAACAAGAAGCCGAAGAGAGTTCGGTGGTGTTTGTTGGCCCATTTACAGACCCTTAATATGGGATAAGAAGGATTTAATGTATACTTTGCAATACCTCGAAGCATTTTTAGAACATATACAGCATGATGATACATGCCCCTCAGACATTGATTCATACATACATGCTTTTACTATCCCACTAGGTCATATATTTCCCACCTACAACTCTCCTCCGATCATCCAAGCTTCTATATATATATATATATATATATATATATATATATATAAATATATATATATATATATATATTGTATAGATATTTTTTTGTTTATTGATTAGTTAGTGACAATTATTGGTGACTGCCAAAGGGTGGACTCTCGAAGTCGAAAAATATTGCAGTACACACATCACATACAAACTACACACAGATGGACTCCGTGCGCGTACTTGTTCTGCCGTGCTGCACATATTCGCAATTTGCGTATGGTCGCCCCCTGGGGTCCTGCGTATTAGCGCGTGGTAGAGTTTGTGATCGCATGGAAAAGCCATAAAACACATTACATATTTAATCCAAATAGTGCACAATGTACACATAGGGGGAAATTTACTAAGATTCGTATTTTCCAGATTCAGGTCAAAGTTCAATCACGAATGACATCGAAAGTGTAAAACTGCAACTTTTTGAATTTATTACGACTAATTTACTAAGCTGTCGTATTCGGGTTTTTCTTTTGTTCCGATGTCGATGTCATTCGTGTTTTTTTATTGTTTTTTACGGCAGTGATTAGCAAAACACTGCCGACTTTTTTTACAATTAATCTCGGCCGGATCTGTGTGATCCGTGCTGGGGTTAATTTTTTTTTTTTATTATTATTAAACAGTGTAAAATCTTTAAAAAAAATTGCGTGGGGTCCCCCCTCCTAAGCATAACCAGCCTCGGGCTCTTTGAGCCGATCCTGGTTGCAAAATTATGGGGAAAAAAATGACAGGGGTTCCCCCATATTTAAGCAACCAGCATCGGGCTCTGCGCCTGGTCCCAAAAATACGGGGGACAAAAAGAGTAGGGGTCCCCCGTATTTTTAAAACCAGCACCGGGCTCCACTAGCTGGACAGATAATGCCACAGCCGGGGGTCACTTTTATATAGTGCCCTGCGGCCGTGGCATCAAAAATCCAACTAGTCACCCCTGGCCGGGGTACCCTGGGGGAGTGGGGACCCCTTCAATCAAGGGGTCCCCCCCCCCCAGCCACCCAAGGGCCAGGGGTGAAGCCCGAGGCTGTCCCCCCCATCCAATGGGCTGCGGATGGGGGGGCTGATAGCCTTTGTTGTCAAAGAAAAGATATTGTTTTTAGTAGCAGTACTACAAGTCCCAGCAAGCCTCCCCCGCATGCTGGTACTTGGAGAACCACAAGTACCAGCATGCGGCGGAAAAACGGGCCCGCTGGTACCTGTAGTAGTACTACTACTAAAAAAATACCCAAAAAAACACAAGACACACACACCGTGAAAGTATAATTTTATTACATACATACACACATACATACATACTTACCTTATGTTCCCACGCAGGTCGGTCCTCTTCTCCAGTAGAATCCAAGGGGTACCTGTTGAAGAAATTATACTCACGAGATCCAGGGGCCCAGGGTCCTCGGAGAAATCCTTTGTAATCCACGTACTTGAAAAAAAAAAAAAAAAACGCTTACCCGAGCCACGCACTAAAAGGGGACCCATGTTTTCACATGGATCCCCTTTTTCCGACTGCCAGAAAACCCACTCTGACTTCTGTCTAAGTGGGTTTCCTCAGCCAATCAGGGAGCGCCACGTTGTAGCACTCTCCTGATCGGCTGTGTGCTCCTGTCCTAACTGACAGGCAGCACACGGCAGTGTTACAATGTAGCGCCTATGCGCTACATTGTAACCAATGCTGGGAACTTTCTGCCCTGCGGTTGACCTAAAGTGACGTCACCGCTGAGCAGAAAGTTCCCAGCATTGGTTACAATGGAGCGCATAGGCGCTACATTGTAACACTGCCGCGTGCTGCCTGTCAGTTAGGACAGGAGCACACAGCCGATCAGGAGAGTGCTACAACGTGGCGCTCCCTGATTGGCTGAGGAAACCCACTTAGACAGAAGTCAGAGTGGGTTTTCTGGCAGTCGGGAAAAGGGGATCCATGTGAAAACATGGGTCCCCTTTTAGTGCGTGGCTCGGGTAAGCGTTTTTTGTTTTTTTTCAAGTACGTGGATTACAAAGGATTTCTCCGAGGACCCTGGGCCCCTGGATCTCGTGAGTATAATTTCTTCAACAGGTACCCCTTGGATTCTACTGGAGAAGAGGACCGACCTGCGTGGGAACATAAGGTAAGTATGTATGTATGTGTGCATGTATGTAATAAAATTATACTTTCACGGTGTGTGTGTCTTGTGTTTTTTTGGGTATTTTTTTAGTAATAGTACTACAGGTACCAGCGGGCCCGTTTTTCCGCCGCATGCTGGTACTTGTGGTTCTCCAAGTACCAGCATGTGGGGGAGGCTTGCTGGGACTTGTAGTACTGCTACTAAAAACAATATCTTTTCTTTGACAACAAAGGCTATCAGCCCCCCCATCCGCAGCCCATTGGATGGGGGGGACAGCCTCGGGCTTCACCCCTGGCCCTTGGGTGGCTGGGGGGGGGACCCCTTGATTGAAGGGGTCCCCACTCCCCCAGGGTACCCCGGCCAGGGGTGACTAGTTGGATTTTTGATGCCACGGCCGCAGGGCACTATATAAAAGTGACCCCCGGCTGTGGCATTATCTGTCCAGCTAGTGGAGCCCGGTGCTGGTTTTAAAAATACGGGGGACCCCTACTCTTTTTGTCCCCCGTATTTTTGGAACCAGGACCAGGCGCAGAGCCCGATGCTGGTTGCTAAAATATGGGGGAACCCCTGTCAATTTTTTCCCCATATTTCTGCAACCAGGATCGGCTCAAAGAGCCCGAGGCTGGTTATGCTTAGGAGGGGGGACCCCACGCAAATTTTTTTAAAAATTTTACAGTATTTAATAAAAATAAAAAAAAAACAATAATTGAAAAATAAGCACTTTCCCACCCCTTCCCACTGATATACATGCACGGATCTCATGGATCCGTGCATGCCTATCCAATCACGAATAAAAAAAAAAGGTCTGTTTTTTTTTAGCACTTTTTTACGAGTTGTAATTTTTCACGGCAGTGTTTGCTTTTTTTTTGCTTTGCACTTCTTAGTAAATGACCGAGATTCATACTTAAACAGCCGCGTTTTGACCGATGGTGTATTCATTCGTGATTTTTTCCTAGGACTTCAAAATATTACGAATGCCATCATCACTGCCGTGATTATTGCTTAGTAAATTACCGAGATGACACTTTGATGAAAAAACGGCATCTCGGTCAAAATCGGGAGCTTAGTAAATTTACCCCATAGTCTCCCTGCACCACATCAGCAAGTTGCAATAGTTTAAATGGTATCAGAACATTGGGATTAACCTTTACAGGATAGGAGGGGACAGATCAAGGTTATAAGGTGGTGTTTGGTATCCAGCTGTAGGGTATATTAAGGGTAATATTCCGGTGTTGGTTTGCAGAAGATCGCATGTTCCTGAGGATAGTTATGTGCAGGAGCAGAATATAAATATGAACTGTAGTTACTGTACATTTGGTATGCGGCAGGAACCCAGAGGAGAACATCTGCAAGTGCACCTGGAACAGACATCGCCCACCTATTCAAACCAACCTATGACCTCTCCTGTACTGTAAATGACCATCCCTGTGTCCAATGGACAAAGAGATTACAGTATCCATTGTATTATGTTTTAGACTATTGTATAAAAGAGCCAGCTGCATGCCCGGTCACACACATACTCTGAAGGTCATCTACCTTGATGACTGAGGACCCGACTGGGAAGCGCAGGCGAAACCAAACACATATGTACTATTGATTGTAGCCCTTATTTTATTGTATTGTATTGTATTGTTATTGTAACCCCCTTTCAGTAATTATATGTTGGTGTGTCTGAACCCGGCATTTTAAGTACAATCTGGTGTCGTGTCTCCTTTCCTTGCTAAGGTTATAAGTGTATTTCAGTCACATGTGCAGCTGCTAAGTGCTCACGGTGTATCTTTGGGTGTGTACACACTGAGTGTACTTTGTACGGCCAGCACGGAGTTTGTACGCAAAGTACGTAAACAGTACGGGGCTCTGTACGCTTATGGTGTAAAAAGTACATAGGCTAAGGATTGAGTACAGTGGCCGCAGCAGCTCCATTTAAAGTGTATTGAATTTCTTATTGAAGTGTTGCTTTTAGTCCTGTACGTAAACTGACATTTACACATGTGTCACAGTTACACCGCTCTGTACTGAATTATATACAATAATTTTAAATTATTTTCTATAGCTTCTATACTACTTGTCAGGACACACGTGTGTCACAGTAACACCGCTCTGTACTGATATATACAATAATTTTAAATCATTTTCTATAGCTTCTATACTGCTTGTCAGGACACACATGTGTCACAGTTACACTGCTCTGTACTACTACTGATATACAGTAATATATATACTTTTCTATAGCATCTATACTGCTTGTCAGGACACATGTGTCACAGTTACACTGCTCTGTACTGATATATACAATAATTTTAAATCATTTTCTATATCTTCTATACTGCTTGTCAGGACTCACATGTGTCACAGTTACATCGCTCTGTACTACTACTGATATACAGTTATATATATACTTTTCTATAGCTTCTATACTGCTTGTCAGGACACATGTGTCACAGTTACACCGCTCTGTACTGAATTATATACAATAATTTGAAATCATTTTCTATAGCTTCTATACTGCTTGTCAGGACACACATGTATCACAGTTACACCGCTCTGTACTACTACTGATATACAGTAATATATATACTTTTCTATAGCTTCTATACTGCTTGTCAGGACACACATGTATCACAGTTACACCGCTCTGTACTACTACTGATATACAGTAATATATATGCTATTCTGTAGCTTCTATACTGCTTATCAGGACACACATGGGTCACAGTTACACAGCTCTGTCTGTACTGATATATACAATAATATATATACTTTTCTATAGCTTCTAGTATTACAGTACAGCATTTTGGTGACTAACGGTATATAGTTGTACAGTAGGCCATTGCTGTATCTTGCAGCTCTGTGTCACTGCAAGTATCCATCCTTTCCATTTTCTTCCAGTAATTTGGACCAATAATACCATTGATTAGAACAAATAATTCCAGTGATTTTGTCATTTTCTTCTAGTGATTTGGACCAATAATACCATTGATTAGAACAAATAATTCCAGTGATTTTGTCATTTTCTTCCAGTGATTTGGACCAATAATACCATTGATTAGAACGAATAATTCCAGTGATTTTGTCATTTTCTTCCAGTGATTTGGACCAATAATACCATTGATTAGAACGAATAATTCCAGTGATTTTGTCATTTTCTTCCAGTGATTTGGACCAATAATACCATTGATTAGAACAAATAATTCCTGTGATATTGAGGTGTTTGTGTCGCTTAGCTTAGCCGTCCAGCGACCACAGTACACCTCTTTTTCTTTTTTCTTTGCGTCATGTGCTGTTTGGGGCCAATTTTTTGAAGTGCCATCCTGTCTGAGACTGCAGTGCCACTCCTAGATGGGCCAGGTGTTTGTACCACCCTCTTGGGTCGTTTTGCTTAGTCATCCAGCGACCTCGGTGCAAATTTTAGAACTAAAAATAGTATGGTGAGGTGTGAGGTGTTCAGAATAGACTGGAAATGAGTGGAAATTATGGTTATTGAGGTTAATATTACTATAGGATCAAAATTACCCCAAATTCTATGATTTAAGCTGTTTTTAAGGGGGGTTTTAAAAAATACACCCGAATCCAAAACACACCCGATTCCGACAAAAAAATTTCAGGGAGGTTTTGCCAAAACGCACCCGAATCCAAAACACGGCCGCGGAACCGAATCCAAAACCAAAACACAAAACCCGAAAAATGTCCGGTGCACACCACTAATAACTACAGGGGCTAAACTACAAGGGTGCAGACTATGGGGGCTAAACTACTGGGGGCATTACTAATGGGGCAAACTACCGGGGCAAACTACAAGGGAGATAAACTACAGGGGCTAAACTACTATGGTCAAAACTGCAGGGGGCATTACCACTGGGGGATAAACTATATGGGGCAAACTAAATGAGGGCTAAGCTACTGGGGGCATTACCACTGGGAAGCTAAACTAAAGGGGGGGGGGGGTAAACTACTGGGGTCATAACTGCAGGGGCATTACCACTGGGGGATAATAAGGCCAGCCTGGTCCCAGATCCGCTGCAGCCGCCCTCAGCCTCCTTTGCCACCCTCAGGTCCTACTATTGTGGTGCAAAATGTGTATAAGGCGTCTATGGTGTGGTAAACTACACTGAAGGACACACCCCTTCTGATTGGCCATGCCCTCTTTTCCAGAGCGCACGTACCTTTGGCGACAGTGCGCACAATACCTTTATTACATAAGCACCGTGGGGAGGGGGGTGAGTTCCACCACCTCTCTAGGACCACTTTAAGCACTGCCTAATACACACAATATTCTGTGATTTTGCACTATCCACTAGTAACATCATGCAGCACAATACATAACTGAGAGGGTCACAAGACTCTCTATAAACAATTTAGATAAAAGGTAGACAAATGTAACCATGCGCAATACCAGCATAAAGAGTCTCAAAAAAAGAATCACCCTTCAAATGAAAGTTCCAAGTGAAGAACCTTTGTAGTGAGGTCATATATTCCACAAGAAGCTTCTTAACATGATCTTTGTGTTCAAAATCTGGTCTCCTCCACAGTTTCTACTCACAGGGTTAGAAGCATTCCATATGAAAGGAGAGGGAACAACCAATAATAGTGCACACCTTATTGATAAAGGGTTAAAAGTTTTTTTTAATAAAAATGCACTCACAAAATAAGAAATGTTGAGGCATGTAACAACAAGACGTTCTGGTTAGAGGATAAACCATACTCATCGTCCAGCCCTTCTGAGCAGTATTAGCAGGGTCCCGGACACCCTCCGTCTCATGCAGGCAGAGGCGTAACTTGGGTAGGGCGAGCAGGGCACGTGCACTGGGCGCCGTGACGGGTACAACTAAGGGGGGCGCCCGCGCCACCATCCAGGGCATTGCTCCCGCCCACACACCCACAGCCGCCACCGCCTAACCGCCCGCAGCCGTTGCCCGCAGCCGCCGTCACTGCCAGTGCACCTGTACGCCGCCGAGCAATTCCCGCTGTGGTGCTCGGCGGCGTTACTGCTGCTGCCGGGAGCGTGACCGCGATGCCAGCGTCACGCTCCCTTAACTTCCACCTGCCGCTGAGTGCTGAGGAGGGAAAAGTGGGATCCCTGCATTTGAGGGGACGGGCCTGCTGTTGCCGGCGGCACCCACAGACGATGGTGGAGGAGAGGCCGCGGCCCAGGTCTGAAGAGGACAACGATGAGGCGGAGGAGGCAGAAGACGCTGCAGCCGGTGATGGAGGCCCCTGGGGAGGCGGAGGAGGATGAAGGGGAAGAGGCCGAACTTCTGCCTGCCGCTGAGAGGTGAGGAGGGGAAGGGGGGGACACACTAGACAGTGACACACAAAGAGACTACCCCCCCTCCCCCTCTTCTATGCCTCTCCATGTTTATAGTATAGTATACCCCCCTCCCCTTCTTCTATGCCTCTCTATGTTAATAGTATACCTCTCCAACCCTATTCTATGCCTCTCCATGTTTATAGTATACCTCTCCAACCCTATTCTATGCCTCTCCATGTTTATAGTATTATAGTATACACCCCCTCCCCCTATTCTATGCCTCTCTATGTTTATAGTATTATAGTATACCCCTCCACCTATTCTATGCCTCTCTATGTTTATAGTATTATAGTATACCCCTCCACCCCTATTCTATGCCTCTCTATGTTTATAGTATTATAGTATACCCCTCCACCTCTATTCTATGCCTCTCAATGTTTATAGTATTATAGTATACCCCTCCACCTCTATTCTATGCCTCTCTATGTTTATAGTATTATAGTATACCCCTCCACCCCTATTCTATGCCTCTCTATGTTTTTAGTATAGTATACCCCCCCTTTCCCCTATGCCTAAGAGAGGCATAGAATAGTGGTAGAGGGGTATACTATAATACAATAAACCAAGAGAGGCATAGAATAGGGGGAGGGGGGGTTACTATACACAAAGAGGCATAGAATTGGGGGAGAGGGGGGTTACTATACACAAAGAGGCATAGAATGGGGGGGGGGTATGCATTATAAGGGCACGGTCGTGCCCTTATATTAAGGCTGAATCGAACAAACGGAATTCTCCCATAGGGAACTTCTGAGATGGAGGCATGGTGTTTGAGGGGCTACACCTCAAAAGTGACTAGACGTACTGAGCTGAAATTTGGCATGGACGCGTAGAATCGTCACCCGCTGCTGCATGCCAAATTTAGGGGAAAATAATAAAAAATGAGGAATTGGGAGTAACCTAAATTTCCAACTGTCAGTTTTTTCTGTGACTTCCTGGTTGGCCTTTTGACACCGTTTTCCCATATAGTGAATGGAAAGATTTTTGGGAAGGCATAACTCAGGATAGAGGACGAATTAAGACTTGGGGTTTGTTTTATTAGATAGATCTTGTCCCAGTGTAGTGCCTTTTGGGGTTAAGGTTTTTCAGAAAGTTATAGTTTTTTTTTAATTAACAGAAATATGCCCCTTTATAAAGATAGGGCATTTCAATTTGTTGCGCCTGCGCAGTGCTGTCTGCAGGGGGTGTACTCAGAGCAGCTTCAAACGGGTGTACAAACATGGCCAACATTTGTCCCCTGCATCCAGTTTTTGATGGTGGGGATTTGAAAATATGAGGATTATACAGTGGGGTGTGGGGTGTTTTGGGGTTGGTGGGGGCCCATTTTCACAGTAATTAGCCCTGGCACTGCTCATATGAAAGAGTTTAATTGTCCGGTTCGAGCGGTGCCAGAGGAAGCTGTGATGTCACTAATTTATTCAGAGCAATGGCAGCTGGGAGCGGGAAAATCAAACCTGCTTTGTCTTGTACTATGACTCCTGCTCCCGCTGGGTTGGCTAGAGGATGCACTACACTACTCGCCACCTCCTCCATGGACAGGTTCCAGGACAAGCTGACCAATGAGAAGGAGCCCCGGAACTTACACTGGCAAGAGGAGGAAGTGCTAGCTACTGCTGGGAGAAGAGCCGGCAGCTGTCTCCATCTACCCCCTCGGTTGAGGCTAGATCCAAGTGGCCTAAGGGACCTTTTCCGGCAGGGGGAGGGGCCAAGACTCAAGGGGGAGGAGCTAGGCCAGAGGGACAGTTGCTCTACTATCCCCGCCACCAACTATTACCTTTAGTAATTAGGCGGTGAGCGAAGCGGAGCGGAGCGAGCCACCGAGCCCGAATCGTGGCGAGCGAAGCGAGCCCGCGAGGGTACTTTTCGGGTACCCTGTTCAGCCGTAGCTCCTCCCCCTGGTGATGTGTCTCCTCCCTTAGGTACGTCACAAGGTTCCTTCTCCCACTCAGATATAGAACCAACCCTACCCCCTCCCGGCTTCGTCACACCCCCTCCCAGCATCACACCCTCCAGCTCTCTCCTGCCTCCTGGCATCACCCTCCCCCCGGCTCCCTCATGCCTCCACTGCCCAGCCACATAAGGAGCAGTAGTCAGTCCCTGTACTCCCTCCTGGTATAAGCTCCAGCTGCTTTCCTCTCCCAGTCCGGCTTGATTGATCTTCTTGTTGAATTGGAGCCGAAGGGGATTTTTTTTAAAGGGGCGTGGCCACGGGGACCCGCGATTAGGCCACGCCTCCAATTTTAACTGGGCACGGCAATCAATGTGCAGCCCTGCCTGGCCTGCTGCTGACCTATCTCTGGCTGCTGCAGATGTAACAGCAGCCTGCCAACATATGCAGGAAGGAGTAGATAAGGGGGGGGTGTATTTGTCAGTGTGTGTGTGTGTGTGTGTATGAGACTGTCAGTGTGTGTGTGCGTATGTGTGTGTGTGTGTGTGTGTGTATGAGACTGTGTGTGTGTGTGTGTGTATGAGACTGTCTGTGTGTGTGTGTGTGTGTGTGTGTGTATGAGACTGTCTGTGTGTGTGTGTGTGTGTGTGTGTGTGTGTGTGTGTGTGTGTGTGTGTGTGTATGAGACTGTCTGTGTGTGTGTGTGTGTGTGTGTGTGTGTGTGTATGAGACTGTGTGTGTGTGTGTGTGTGTGTGTGACAGTCAGTGTGTGTATGAGACTGTCTGTGTGTGTGTGTGTGTGTGTGTGTGTGTGTGTGTATGAGACTGTCTGTGTGTGTGTGTGTGTGTGTATGAGACTGTCTGTGTGTGTGTGTGTGTGTGTGTGTGTGTGTGTGACAGTCAGTGTGTGTGTGAGACTGTCAGTGTGTGTGTGTGTGTGTGTGCGTGTGACTGTCAGTGTGTGTGTGTGTGACTGTCAGTGTGTGTTAGACTGTCAGTGTGTGTGTGTGTGTGTGTGTGTGTGTGTGTGTGTGTGTGTTAGTGAGTGACTGTCAGTGTGTGTGTGTGACTGTCAGTGTGTGTGTGTGACTGTCAGTGAGTGCGTGTGTGCGCGTGTGTGTGTGTGTGTGTGTGTGTGTGTGTGTGTGTGTGTGTGTGTGTGTGTGTAACAGTATGTGTGTGACTGTCAGTGTGTGTGCTGTGTGACAGTGTGTGTGTGACTGTCAGTGTGTGTGTGTGTGTGTGTGTGTGTGTGTGTGTGTGTGTGTGTGTGTGTGTGACTGTCAGTGTGTTTGACTGTCAGTGTGTGCGTGTGTGACTGTCAGTGTGTGCGTGTGTGACTGTCAGTGTGTGTGTGTGTAACAGTATGTGTGTGACTGTCAGTGTGTGTGTGTGTGTGTGTGTGTGTGTGTGTGTGCTGTGTGACTGCGTGTGTGTGTGTGACTGTCAGTGTGTGTGTGTGACTATCAGTGTGTGCGTGTTTGACTGTCAGTGTGTGTGTGTGTTAGTGAGTGACTGTCAGTGTGTGTGTGTGACTGTCAGTGTGTGCGTGTGTGTGTAACAGTATGTGTGTGACTGTCAGTGTGTGTGTGCTGTGTGACAGTGTGTGTGTGTGTGTGTGTGACTGTCAGTGTGTGTGTGTGTGTGTGACTGTCAGTGTGTGTGACTGTCAGTGTGTGCGTGTGTGACTGTCAGTGTGTGTGTGTGACTGTCAGTGTGTGCGTGTGTGACTGTCAGTGTGTGTGTGTGTGTGTGTGTGTGTGTGTGTGTGTGTGACTGTCAGTGTGTGTGTGTGTGTGTGTGTGTCTAACAGTATGTGTGTGACTGTCAGTGTGTGTGTGTGTGTGTGTGTGTGCTGTGTGACTGTGTGTGTGTGTGTGTGTGACTGTCAGTGTGTGTGTGTGACTGTCAGTGTGTGCGTGTTTGACGGTCAGTGTGTGTGTGTGTGTGTGTGTGTGTGTGTGTGTGTGTGTGTGTGACTGTCAGTGTGTGTGTGTGTGTGTGTAACAGTATGTGTGTGACTGTCAGTGTGTGTGTGCTGTGTGACAGTGTGTGTGTGTGTGTCTGTGTGTGTGACTGTCAGTGTGTGCGTGTGTGACTGTCAGTGTGTGTGTGTGTGTAACAGTGTGTGTGTGCTGTGTGACAGTGTGTGTGTGTGTGTCAGTGTGTGCGTGTGTGACTGTCAGTGTGTGTGTGCTGTGTGACAGTGTGTGTGTGTGTGTGTGTGTGTGTGTCTGTGTGTGTGACTGTCAGTGTGTGTGTGTGTGTGTGTAACAGTATGTGTGTGACTGTCAGTGTGTGTGTGCTGTGTGACAGTGTGTGTGTGTGTGTGTGTGTGTGTGTGTGTGTGTGTGTCTGTGTGTGTGACTGTCAGTGTGTGTGTGTGTGACAGGAGGTGCAAAGTGTACTCCCGTGCCGTGCCCCAAGATTCTGAAGGGCAGAGAGCATAGATGCAGCACCTAATAAAGGATTACAAATGGAATGCACCAGCCATCTGACTGACACGGCACTGTGGCACAGGTAGGCAGGAAAACATAGGTAATATATGCCCCCCCTTCCGGTAGCACCCCTCTTCCTCCGGTCACCTGTTCTGCACCTGTGTATGAATGACATCATGACACCAGCATCATGCTGCGCCCGTCCCCCCCTGTTCTGACCCTGCAGTGGCGGGCATGATCCGCGAGGCTGGAACAGGCGTGACTGAATCTGCAGCATGACAGGATAGCAGCAGGAGCAGGCAGCCAGGCACTGCCAGCTCCACACAGCAGCTGCAGACTGCAACTACAGACACCCATGAGGAAGCTGACACAGAGACAGGGTGATAAGTGTCAGTGTATTTTTACTGGGATCCGGTCTGAAGATCGACAGTGCCTAGGTCGACCACTATAGGTCGACAGTCACTAGGTCGAGATGTTCTTGGTCAAAAGGTCGACATGAGTGTTTCATGTTTCTCATCCTAGAGGATGCTTCAAGAACCATGGGGTATAGACGGGATCCGCAGGACACATGGGCACACTATAAGACTTTGAATGGGTGTGAACTGGCTCCTCCCTCTATGCCCCTCTTCCAGACCTCAGTTAGATTCTGTGCCCAGTGACACTGGATGCACGCTGAGGAGCTCTCCAGAGTTTCTCAGAAAAAGACTTTATGTTAGGTTTATTATTTTCAGGGAGACCTGCTGGCTACAGGCTCCCTGCAGCGAGGGAGTGAGGGGAGAGAAGCAGACCTACTTCTTCTGAGTTCAAGGACTCTGCTTCTTAGGCTACTGAACACCATTAGCTCCAGAGGGTTGGATCACTTGGTGCGCCTAGCTGCTTGTTCCCGGAGCCGCGCCGTCACCCCCCTCACAGAGCCAGAAGACAGAAGCCGGGTGAGTATGAGAAGATCAGAAGACTTCAGTGACGGCAGAAGAGGTACTGCGCAGCGCGCCATGCTCCCACACATAACGCAGCACTGCAGGACGCAGGGGGGGGGGCGCCCTGGGCAGCATGAACACCTCAATCAGCACTGGCATAAGTAAATACAGTGCCTAGGCACTAGTTAAGGGACCCCCTCTAGTATAAATATTAATTTAAGCGGGACTGAAGCGCGCCATGTAGTGGGCGGGGCTTAGCCCACACAGCTCTGACCAGCGCCATTTTCTCTTTACAGAAGCTGCAGAGATGCTGGCCCTGACCTCCACACTGCTGTACAAGTAACAAGGTGCAAAACGGGGGTGGGGGGGGGGGGCACAAGTAACAAGGTGCAAAACGGGGGAGGGGGGGGGCACAAGTGATTTGGTGCTAATTTATTAATATATATATAGAATAGTGTTCACTGTAGGATTTTTTGTAGGGCAGGGTGTTGATCACGGGTAGGGCACATTTTTTTATAGTTAGAAGGGCAAAATTAGGTACATACTATAATGCTTGGTCCTCCCATTCCCACATGATAAAGAATGGACAGTGGCAGAAATTTAGGGGCGTTGCTTTTCATGGGGAAGGGGCGTGGCCACATAATAGTGGCAATTCACATTACACCACACTGTAGTGCAGCTAATACACACTGCACCAGGTAGAACCTCCTATACACACTGCACCAGGTAGAACCTCCTATACACACTGCGTCAGGTAGAGCACATTCTACACTTTGCGACAGGTAAGGCACGTTATACACATTGCACCAGGCAGAGAGCACTGAGAAACATTGCACCAGGTAGAGAGCACTGAGAAACATTGCACCAGGTAGAGAGCACTGAGAAACATTGCACCAGGTAGAGAGCACTGAGAAACATTGCACCAGGTAGAGAGCACTGAGGCACACTGCACCAGGTAGAGAGCACTGAGAAACATTGCACCAGGTAGAGAGTACTGAGAAACATTGCACCAGGTAGAGAGCACTGAGAAACATTGCACCAGGTAGAGAGCACTGAGAAACATTGCACCAGGTAGAGAGCACTGAGAAACACTGCACCAGGTAGAGAGCACTGAGAAACACTGCACCAGGTAGAGAGCACTGAGACACATTGCACCAGGTAAAGAGCACTGAGACACATTGCACCAGGTAGAGAATACTGAGAAACATTGCACCAGGTAGAGAGCACTGAGAAACATTGCACCAGGTAGAGAGCACTGAGGCACACTGCACCAGGTAGAGAGCACTGAGAAACACTGCACCAGGTAGAGAGCACTGAGAAACATTGCACCAGGTAGAGAGCACTGAGAAACATTGCACCAGGTAGAGAGCACTGAGGCACACTGCACCAGGTAGAGAGCACTGAGACACACTGCACCAGGTAGAGAGCACTGAGACACATTGCACCAGGTAGAGAGCACTGAGGCACACTGCACCAGGTAGAGAGCACTGAGAAACATTGCACCAGGTAGAAAGCACTGAGACACACTGCACCAGGTAGAGAGCACTGAGAAACATTGCACCAGGTAGAGAGCACTGAGGCACACTGCACCAGGTAGAGAGCACTGAGAAACATTGCACCAGGTAGAGAGCACTCAGACACATTGCACCAGGTAGAGAGCACTGAGACACATTGCACAAGGTAGAGAGCAGTGAGACACATTGCACCAGGTAGAGAGCACTGAGAAACATTGTACCAGGTAGAGAGTACTGAGAAACATTGCACCAGGTAGAGAGCACTGAGAAACACTGCACCAGGTAGGGAGCACTGAGACACACTGCACCAGGTAGAGAGCACTGAGACACATTGCACCAGGTAGAGAGCACTGAGAAACACTGCACCAGGTAGAGAGCACTGAGAAACATTGCACCAGGTAGAGAGCACTGAGACACATTGCACCAGGTAGAGAGCACTGAGACACATTGCACCAGGTAGAGAGCACTGAGACACATTGCACCAGGTAGAGAGCACTGAGACACATTGCACCAGGTAGAGAGCACTGAGACACACTGCACCAGGTAGAGAGCACTGAGAAACATTGCACCAGGTAGAGAGCACAGAGAAACATTGCACCAGGTAGAGAGCACTGAGAAACATTGCACCAGGTAGAGAGCACTGAGAAACATTGCACCAGGTAGAGAGCACTGAGGCACACTGCACCAGGTAGAGAGCACTGAGAAACATTGCACCAGGTAGAGAGCACTGAGGCACACTGCACCAGGTAGAGAGTACTGAGAAACATTGCACCAGGTAGAGAGCACTGAGAAACACTGCACCAGGTAGAGAGCACCGAGACACATTGCACAAGGTAGAGAGCACTGAGACACATTGCACCAGGTAGAGAGCACTGAGAAACACTGCACCAGGTAGAGAGCACTGAGAAACATTGCACCAGGTAGAGAGCACTGAGACACATTGCACCAGGTAGAGAGCACTGAGACACATTGCACCAGGTAGAGAGCACTGAGACACACTGCAGCAGGTAGAGAGCACAGAGACACATTGCACCAGGTAGAGAGCACTGAGACACACTGCACCAGGTAGAGAGCACTGAGAAACATTGCACCAGGTAGAGAGCACAGAGAAACATTGCACCAGGTAGAGAGCACTGAGACACACTGCACCAGGTAGAGAGCACTGAGGCACACTGCACCAGGTAGAGAGCACTGAGACACATTGCACCAGGTAGAGAGCACTGAGGCACACTGCACCAGGTAGAGAGCACTGAGACACATTGCACCAGGTAGAGAGCACTGAGACACACTGCACCAGGTAGAGAGCACTGAGAAACACTGCACCAGGTAGAGAGCACTGAGACACACTGCACCAGGTAGAGAGCACTGAGAAACATTGCACCAGGTAGAGAGCACTGAGACACACTGCACCAGGTAGAAAGCACTGAGAAACATTGCACCAGGTAGAGAGCACTGAGACACACTGCACCAGGTAGAGAGCACTGAGAAACATTGCACCAGGTAGAGAGCACTGAGAAACACTGCACCAGGTAGAGAGCACTGAGACACATTGCACCAGGTAGAGAGCACTGAGACACACTGCACCAGGTAGAGAGCACAGAGAAACATTGCACCAGGTAGAGAGCACTGAGACACACTGCATCAGGTAGAGAGCACAGAGAAACATTGCACCAGGTAGAGAGCACTGAGACACACTGCACCAGGTAGAGAGCACTGAGAAACATTGCACCAGGTAGAGAGCACTGAGAAACACTGCACCAGGTAGAGAGCACTGAGACACATTGCACCAGGTAGAGAGCAGTGAGAAACATTGCACCAGGAAGAGAGCACTGAGAAACATTGCACCAGGTAGAGAGTACTGAGACACATTGCACCAGGTAGAGAGCACTGAGACACACTGCACCAGGTAGAGAGCACTGAGAAACATTGCACCAGGTAGAGAGCACTGAGACACATTGCACCAGGTAGAGAATACTGAGAAACATTGCACCAGGTAGAGAGCACTGAGAAACATTGCACCAGGTAGAGAGCACTGAGAAACATTGCACCAGGTAGAGAGCACTGAGAAACATTGCACCAGGTAGAGAGCACTGAGACACACTGCACCAGGTAGAGAGCACTGAGAAACACTGCACCAGGTAGAGAGCACTGAGAAACATTGCGCCAGGTAGAGAGCACTGAGAAACACTGCACCAGGTAGAGAGCACTGAGAAACACTGCACCAGGTAGAGAGCAGTGAGAATCATTGCACCAGGTAGAGAGCACTGAGAAACACTGCACTAGGTAGAGAGCACTGAGACACATTGCACCAGGTAGAGAGCACTGAGAAACACTGCACCAGGTAGAGAAAACTGAGAAACATTGCACCAGGTAGAGAGCACTGAGAAACATTGCACCAGGTAAAGAGCACTGGGACACATTGCACCAGGTAGAGAGCACTGAGAAACATTGCACCAGGTAGAGAGCACTGAGAAACATTGCACCAGGTAGAGAGCAATGAGAAGCATTGCACCAGGTAGAGAGCACTGAGAAACATTGCACCAGGTAGAGAGCACTGAGAAACACTGCACCAGGTAAAGAGTACTGAGAAACATTGCACCAGGTAGAGAGCACTGAGAAACATTGCACCAGGTAGAGAGTACTGAGAAACATTGCACCAGGTAGAGAGCACTGAGAAACACTGCACCAGGTAGAGAGCACCGAAAAACATTGCACCAGGTAGAGAGCACTGAGAAACATTGCACCAGGTAGAGAGCACTGAGAAACACTGCACCAGGTAGAGAGCACTGAGAAACATTGCACCAGGTAGAGAGTACTGAGAAACATTGCACCAGGTAGAGAGCACTGAGAAACACTGCACCAGGTAGAGAGTACTGAGAAACATTGCACCAGGTAGAGAGCACTGAGACACACTGCACCAGGTAGAGAGCACTGAGACACATTGCACCAGGTAGAGAGCACTGAGACACACTGCACCAGGTAGAGAGCACTGAGAAACACTGCACCAGGTAGAGAAAACTGAGAAACATTGCACCAGGTAGAGAGCACTGAGAAACATTGCACCAGGTAAAGAGCACTGGGACACATTGCACCAGGTAGAGAGCACTGAGAAACATTGCACCAGGTAGAGAGCAATGAGAAGCATTGCACCAGGTAGAGAGCACTGAGAAACATTGCACCAGGTAGAGAGCACTGAGAAACACTGCACCAGGTAAAGAGTACTGAGAAACATTGCACCAGGTAGAGAGTACTGAGAAACATTGCACCAGGTAGAGAGCACTGAGAAACACTGCACCAGGTAGAGAGCACCGAGAAACATTGCACCAGGTAGAGAGCAGTGAGAAACATTGCACCAGGTAGAGAGCACTGAGACACACTGCACCAGGTAGAGAGCACTGAGAAACACTGCACCAGGTAGAGAATACTGAGAAACATTGCGCCAGGTAGAGAGCACTGAGAAACACTGCACCAGGTAGAGAATACAGAAAAACATTGCACCTGGTAGAGAGCACTGACAAACATTGCACCAGGTAAAGAGCACTGGGACACATTGCACCAGGTAGAGAGCACTGAGAAACATTGCACCAGATAGAGAGCACTGAGAAACATTGCACCAGGTAGAGAGCACTGAGAAGCATTGCACCAGGTAGAGAGCACTGAGAAACACTGCACCAGGTAGAGAGCACTGAGAAACATTGCACCAGGTAGAGAGCACAGAGAAACATTGCACCAGGTAGAGAGCACTGAGAAACACTGCACCAGGTAGAGAACACTGAGAAACATTGCACCAAGTAGAGATCACTGAGAAACACTGCACCAGGTAGAGAGTACTGAGAAACATTGCACCAGGTAGAGAACACTGAGAAACATTGCACCAAGTAGAGATCACTGAGAAACACTGCACCAGGTAGAGAGTACTGAGAAACATTGCACCAGATAGAGAGCACTGAGAAACATTGCACCAGGTAGAGAGCACTGAGAAGCATTGCACCAGGTAGAGAGCACTGAGAAACACTGCACCAGGTAGAGAGCACTGAGAAACATTGCACCAGGTAGAGAGTACTGAGAAACATTGCACCAGGTAGAGAGCACTGAGAAACACTGCACCAGGTAGAGAACACTGAGAAACATTGCACCAAGTAGAGATCACTGAGAAACACTGCACCAGGTAGAGAGTACTGAGAAACATTGCACCAGGTAGAGAACACTGAGAAACATTGCACCAAGTAGAGATCACTGAGAAACACTGCACCAGGTAGAGAGTACTGAGAAACATTGCACCAGGTAGAGAGCACTGAGAAACACTGCACCAGGTAGAGAGTACTGAGAAACATTGCACCAGGTAGAGAGTACTGAGAAACATTGCACCAGGTAGAGAGCACTGAGACACATTGCACCAGGTAGAGAGCACTGAGAAACACTGCACCAGGTAGAGAATACTGAGAAACATTGCACCAGGTAGAGAGCACTGAGACACACTGCACCAGGTAGAGAGCACAGAGAAACATTGCACCAGGTAGAGAGCACTGAGAAACACTGCACCAGGCAGAGAGCACTGAGACACATTGCACCAGGTAGAGAGCAGTGAGAAACATTGCACCAGGTAGAGAGCACTGAGAAACACTGCACCAGGTAGAGAGTACTGAGACACATTGCACCAGGTAGAGAGCACTGAGACACACTGCACCAGGTAGAGAGCACTGAGAAACATTGCACCAGGTAGAGAGCACTGAGACACATTGCACCAGGTAGAGAATACTGAGAAACATTGCACCAGGTAGAGAGCAGTGAGAAACATTGCACCAGATAGAGAGCACTGAGAAACATTGCACCAGGTAGAGAGCACTGGGACACATTGCACCAGGTAGAGAGCACTGAGAAACATTGCACCAGGTAGAGAGCACTGAGAAACATTGCACCAGGTAGAGAGCACTGAGAAACACTGCACCAGGTAGAGAGTACTGAGAAACATTGCACCAGGTAGAGAGTACTGAGAAACATTGCACCAGGTAGAGAGCACTGAGAAACATTGCACCAGGTAGAGAGCACTGAGAAACATTGCACCAGGTAGAGAGCACTGAGAAACACTGCACCAGGTATAGAGTACTGAGAAACATTGCACCAGGTAGAGAGCACTGAGAAACACTGCACCAGGTAGAGAGCACTGAGAAACATTGCACCAGGTAGAGAGCACTGAGAAACATTGCACCAGGTAGAGAGCACTGAGAAACATTGCACCAGGTAGAGAGCACTGAGAAACATTGCACCTGGTAGAGAGCACTGAGACACATTGCACCAGGTAGAGAGCACTGAGACACATTGCACCAGGTAGAGAGCACTGAGACACATTGCACCAGGTAGAGAGCACTGAGACACATTGCACCAGGTAGAGAGCACTGAGACACACTGCACCAGGTAGAGAGCACTGAGACACACTGCACCAGGTAGAGAGCACTGAGACACATTGCACCAGGTAGAGAGCACTGAGACACATTGCACCAGGTAGAGAGCACTGAGACACACTGCACCAGGTAGAGAGCACTGAGACACACTGCACCAGGTAGAGAGCACTGAGACACACTGCACCAGGTAGAGAGCACTGAGACACATTGCACCAGGTAGAGAGTACTGAGACACACTGCACCAGGTAGAGAGTACTGAGACACACTGCACCAGGTAGAGAGCACTGAGACACACTGCACCAGGTAGAGAGTACTGAGACACATTGCACCAGGTAGAGAGTACTGAGACACATTGCACCAGGTAGAGAGCACTGAGACACATTGCATCAGGTAGAGAGCACTGAGAAACATTGCACCAGGTAGAGAGCACTGAGACACATTGCACCAGGTAGAGAGCACTGAGAAACATTGCACCAGGCAGAGAGCACTGAGAAACACTGCACCGGGTAGAGAGCACTGAGACACACTGCACCAGGTAGAGAGTACTGAGAAACATTGCACCAGGTAGAGAGCACTGAGACACACTGCACCAGCTAGAGAGCACTGAGACACACTGAACCAGGTAGAGAGCACTGAGACACATTGCACCAGGTAGAGAGCACTGAGACACATTGCACCAGGTAGAGAGCACCGAGACACACTGCACCAGGTAGAGAGCACTGAGACACACTGCACCAGGTAGAGAGCACTGAGACACACTGCACCAGGTAGAGAGTACTGAGACACATTGCACCAGGTAGAGAGCACTGAGACACATTGCACCAGGTAGAGAGCACTGAGAAACATTGCACCTGGTAGAGAGCACTGAGACACATTGCACCAGGTAGAGAGCACTGAGACACATTGCACCAGGTAGAGAGCACTGAGACACATTGCACCAGGTAGAGAGCACTGAGACACATTGCACCAGGTAGAGAGCACTGAGACACACTGCACCAGGTAGAGAGCACTGAGACACACTGCACCAGGTAGAGAGCACTGAGACACATTGCACCAGGTAGAGAGCACTGAGACACACTGCACCAGGTAGAGAGCACTGAGACACACTGCACCAGGTAGAGAGCACTGAGACACACTGCACCAGGTAGAGAGCACTGAGACACACTGCACCAGGTAGAGAGCACTGAGACACATTGCACCAGGTAGAGAGTACTGAGACACACTGCACCAGGTAGAGAGTACTGAGACACACTGCACCAGGTAGAGAGCACTGAGACACACTGCACCAGGTAGAGAGCACTGAGACACATTGCACCAGGTAGAGAGTACTGAGACACATTGCACCAGGTAGAGAGTACTGAGACACATTGCACCAGGTAGAGAGCACTGAGACACATTGCATCAGGTAGAGAGCACTGATAAACATTGCACCAGGTAGAGAGCACTGAGACACATTGCACCAGGTAGAGAGCACTGAGAAACATTGCACCAGGCAGAGAGCACTGAGAAACACTGCACCAGGTAGAGAGCACTGAGACACACTGCACCAGGTAGAGAGTACTGAGAAACATTGCACCAGGTAGAGAGCACTGAGACACACTGCACCAGCTAGAGAGCACTGAGACACACTGAACCAGGTAGAGAGCACTGAGACACATTGCACCAGGTAGAGAGCACTGAGACACATTGCACCAGGTAGAGAGCACCGAGACACACTGCACCAGGTAGAGAGTACTGAGACACACTGCACCAGGTAGAGAGCACTGAGACACACTGCACCAGGTAGAGAGAACTGAGACACATTGCACCAGGTAGAGAGTACTGAGACACATTGCACCAGGTAGAGAGCACAGAGACACATTGCACCAGGTAGAGAGCACTGAGACACATTGCACCAGGTAGAAAGCACTGAGAAACACTGCACCAGGTAGAGAGCACTGAGAAACACTGCACCAGGTAGAGAATACTGAAAAACATTGCACCTGGTAGAGAGCACTGAGAAAAATTGCACCAGGTAGAGAGCACTGAGAAACATTGCACCAGGTAGAGAGCACTGAGAAACATTGCACCAGGTAGAGAGCACTGAGAAACATTGCACCAGGTAGAGAGCACTGAGAAAAATTGCACCAGGTAGAGAGCACTGAGAAACATTGCACCAGGTAGAGAGCACTGAGAAACATTGCACCAGGTAGAGAGCACTGAGAAACATTGCACCAGGTAGAGAGCACTGGGACACATTGCACCAGGTAGAGAGCACTGAGAAACATTGCACCAGGTAGAGAGCACTGAGAAACATTGCACCAGGTAGAGAGCACTGAGAAACACTGCACCAGGTAGAGAGTACTGAGAAACATTGCACCAGGTAGAGAGTACTGAGAAACATTGCACCAGGTAGAGAGCACTGAGAAACACTGCACCAGGTAGAGAGCACTGAGAAACATTGCACCAGGTAGAGAGCACTGTGACACACTGCACCAGGTAGAGAGCACTGAGACACATTGCACCAGGTAGAGAGTACTGAGACACACTGCACCTGGTAGAGAGCACTGAGACACATTGCACCAGGTAGAGAGCACTGAGACACATTGCACCAGGTAGAGAGCACTGAGACACATTGCACCAGGTAGAGAGCACTGAGACACACTGCACCAGGTAGAGAGCACCGAGACACATTGCACCAGGTAGAGAGCACTGAGACACACTGCACCAGGTAGAGAGCACTGAGACACATTGCACCAGGTAGAGAGCATTGAGACACACTGCACCAGGTAGAGAGTACTGAGATACACTGCACCAGGTAGAGAGCACTGAGACACACTGCATCAGGTAGAGAGCACTGAGACACATTGCATCAGGTAGAGAGTACTGAGACACATTGCACCAGGTAGAGAGTACTGAGACACATTGCACCAGGTAGAGAGCACTGAGACACATTGCACCAGGTAGAGAGCACTGAGAAACATTGCACCAGGTAGAGAGCACTGAGACACATTGCACCAGGTAGAAAGCACTGAGAAACATTGCACCAGGCAGAGAGCACTGAGAAACATTGCACCAGGTAGAGAGCACTGAGACACACTGCACCAGGTAGAGATACTGAGAAACATTGCACCAGGTAGAGAGCACTGAGACACACTGCACCAGCTAGAGAGCACTGAGACACACTGCACCAGGTTGAGAGCACTGAGACACATTGCACCAGGTAGAGAGCACTGAGACACATTGCACCAGGTAGAGAGCACCGAGACACACTGCACCAGGTAGAGAGTACTGAGACACACTGCACCAGGTAGAGAGCACTGAGACACACTGCACCAGGTAGAGAGTACTGAGACACATTGCACCAGGTAGAGAGTACTGAGACACATTGCACCAGGTAGAGAGCAGTGAGAAACATTGCACCAGGTAGAGAGCACTGAGACACATTGCACCAGGTAGAGAGCACTGAGACACATTGCACCAGGTAGAGAGCAGTGAGAAACATTGCACCAGGTAGAGAGCACTGAGACACATTGCACCAGGTAGAGAGCACGGAGACACATTGCACCAGGTAGAGAGCACTGAGACACATTGCACCAGGTAGAGAGCACTGAGACACATTGCACCAGGTAGAGAGCACTGAGACACACTGCACCAGGTAGAGAGCACTGAGACACATTGCACCAGGTAGAGAGCACTGAGACACACTGCACCAGGTAGAGAGCACTGAGACACATTGCACCAGGTAGAGAGCACTGAGACACATTGCACCAGGTAGAGAGCACTGAGACACATTGCACCAGGTAGAGAGCACTGAGACACACTGCACCAGGCAGAGAGCACTGAGAAACATTGCACCAGGTAGAGAGCACTGAGACACATTGCACCAGGTAGAGAGCACTGAGACACACTGCACCAGGTAGAGAGCACTGAGACACATTGCACCAGGTAAAGAGCACTGAGACACATTGCACCAGGTAGAGAGCACTGAGACACACTGCACCAGGTAGAGAGCACTGAGACACATTGCACCAGGTAGAGAGCACTGAGACACACTGCACCAGGTAGAGAGCACTGAGAAACACTGCACCAGGTAGAGAATACTGAGAATTATTGCACCAGGTAGAGAGCACTGAGAAACATTGCACCAGGTAGAAAGCACTGAGAAACACTGCACCAGGTAGAGAGCACTGAGAAACACTGCACCAGGTAGAGAATACTGAAAAACATTGCACCTGGTAGAGAGCACTGAGAAACATTGCACCAGGTAGAGAGCACTGAGAAAAATTGCACCAGGTAGAGAGCACTGAGAAACATTGCACCAGGTAGAGAGCACTGAGAAACATTGCACCAGGTAGAGAGCACTGAGAAACATTGCACCAGGTAGAGAGCACTGGGACACATTGCACCAGGTAGAGAGCACTGAGAAACATTGCACCAGGTAGAGAGCACTGAGAAACATTGCACCAGGTAGAGAGCACTGAGAAACACTGCACCAGGTAGAGAGTACTGAGAAACATTGCACCAGGTAGAGAGTACTGAGAAACATTGCACCAGGTAGAGAGCACTGAGAAACACTGCACCAGGTAGAGAGTACTGAGAAACATTGCACCAGGTAGAGAGCACTGTGACACACTGCACCAGGTAGAGAGCACTGAGACACATTGCACCAGGTAGAGAGTACTGAGACACACTGCACCTGGTAGAGAGCACTGAGACACATTGCACCAGGTAGAGAGCACTGAGACACATTGCACCAGGTAGAGAGCACTGAGACACATTGCACCAGGTAGAGAGCACTGAGACACACTGCACCAGGTAGAGAGCACCGAGACACATTGCACCAGGTAGAGAGCACTGAGACACACTGCACCAGGTAGAGAGCACTGAGACACATTGCACCAGGTAGAGAGCATTGAGACACACTGCACCAGGTAGAGAGTACTGAGATACACTGCACCAGGTAGAGAGCACTGAGACACACTGCACCAGGTAGAGAGCACTGAGACACATTGCACCAGGTAGAGAGTACTGAGACACATTGCACCAGGTAGAGAGTACTGAGACACATTGCACCAGGTAGAGAGCACTGAGACACATTGCACCAGGTAGAGAGCACTGAGAAACATTGCACCAGGTAGAGAGTACTGAGACACATTGCACCAGGTAGAGAGCACTGAGACACATTGCATCAGGTAGAGAGCACTGATAAACATTGCACCAGGTAGAGAGCACTGAGACACATTGCACCAGGTAGAGAGCACTGAGAAACATTGCACCAGGCAGAGAGCACTGAGAAACACTGCACCAGGTAGAGAGCACTGAGACACACTGCACCAGGTAGAGAGTACTGAGAAACATTGCACCAGGTAGAGAGCACTGAGACACACTGCACCAGCTAGAGAGCACTGAGACACACTGAACCAGGTAGAGAGCACTGAGACACACTGCACCAGGTAGAGATACTGAGAAACATTGCACCAGGTAGAGAGTACTGAGACACATTGCACCAGGTAGAGAGCACAGAGACACATTGCACCAGGTAGAGAGCACTGAGACACATTGCACCAGGTAGAGAGCAGTGAGAAACAATGCACCAGGTAGAGAGCACTGAGACACATTGCACCAGGTAGAGAGCACTGAGACACATTGCACCAGGTAGAGAGCACTGAGACACATTGCACCAGGTAGAGAGCACTGAGACACACTGCACCAAGTAGAGAGCACTGAGACACATTGCACCAGGTAGAGAGCACTGAGACACACTGCACCAGGTAGAGAGCACTGAGACACATTGCACCAGGTAGAGAGTACTGAGACACATTGCACCAGGTAGAGAGTACTGAGACACATTGCACCAGGTAGAGAGCACTGAGACACATTGCACCAGGTAGAGAGTTCTCTGAAAAACATTGCACCTGGTAGAGAGCACTGAGAAACATTGCACCAGGTAAAGAGCACTGGGACACATTGCACCAGGTAGAGAGCACTGAGAAACATTGCACCAGGTAGAGAGCACTGAGAAACATTGCACCAGGTAGAGAGCACTGAGAAACATTGCACCAGGTAGAGAGCACTGAGAAACATTGCACCAGGTAGAGAGCACTGGGACACATTGCACCAGGTAGAGAGCACTGAGAAACATTGCACCAGGTAGAGAGCACTGAGAAACATTGCACCAGGTAGAGAGCACTGAGAAACACTGCACCAGGTAGAGAGTACTGAGAAACATTGCACCAGGTAGAGAGTACTGAGAAACATTGCACCAGGTAGAGAGCACTGAGAAACACTGCACCAGGTAGAGAGTACTGAGAAATATTGCACCAGGTAGAGAGCACTGTGACACACTGCACCAGGTAGAGAGCACTGAGACACATTGCACCAGGTAGAGAGTACTGAGACACACTGCACCTGGTAGAGAGCACTGAGACACATTGCACCAGGTAGAGAGCACTGAGACACATTGCACCAGGTAGAGAGCACTGAGACACATTGCACCAGGTAGAGAGCACTGAGACACATTGCACCAGGTAGAGAGCACTGAGACACATTGCACCAGGTAGAGAGCACTGAGACACACTGCACCAGGTAGAGAGCACTGAGACACATTGCACCAGGTAGAGAGCACTGAGACACACTGCACCAGGTAGAGAGCACTGAGACACATTGCACCAGGTAGAGAACATTGAGACACACTGCACCAGGTAGAGAGCACTGAGACACACTGCACCAGGTAGAGAGCACTGAGACACACTGCACCAGGTAGAGAGCACTGAGACACATTGCACCAGGTAGAGAGCACTGAGACACATTGCACCAGGTAGAGAGTACTGAGACACATTGCACCAGGTAGAGAGCACTGAGACACATTGCACCAGGTAGAGAGCATTGAGAAACATTGCACCAGGTAGAGAGCACTGAGACACATAGCACCAGGTAGAGAGCACTGAGAAACATTGCACCAGGCAGAGAGCACTGAGAAACACTGCACCAGGTAGAGAGCACTGAGACACACTGCACCAGGTAGAGAGTACTGAGAAACATTGCACCAGGTAGAGAGCACTGAGACACACTGCACCAGCTAGAGAGCACTGAGACACACTGCACCAGGTAGAGAGCACTGAGACACATTGCACCAGGTAGAGAGCACTGAGACACATTGCACCAGGTAGAGAGCACCAAGACACACTGCACCAGGTAGAGAGTACTGAGACACACTGCACCAGGTAGAGAGCACTGAGACACACTGCACCAGGTAGAGAGTACTGAGACACATTGCACCAGGTAGAGAGTACTGAGACACATTGCACCAGGTAGAGAGCACAGAGACACATTGCACCAGGTAGAGAGCACTGAGACACATTGCACCAGGTAGAGAGCAGTGAGAAACATTGCACCAGGTAGAGAGCACTGAGACACATTGCACCAGGTAGAGAGCACTGAGACACATTGCACCAGGTAGAAAGCACTGAGACACATTGCACCAGGTAGAAAGCACTGAGACACATTGCACCAGGTAGAGAGCACTGAGACACACTGCACCAGGTAGAGAGCACTGAGACACATTGCACCAGGTAGAGAGCACTGAAACACATTGCACCAGGTAGAGAGTACTGATACACATTGCACCAGGTAGAGAGTACTGAGACACATTGCACCAGGTAGAGAGTATTGAGACACATTGCACCAGGTAGAGAGCACTGAGACACATTGCACCAGGTAGAGAGCACTGAGAAACATTGCACCAGGTAGAGAGCACTGAGACACATTGCACCAGGTAGAGAGCACTGAGACACATTGCACCAGGTAGAGAGTACTGAGACACACTGCACCAGGTAGAGAGTACTGAGACACACTGCACCAGGTAGAGAGCACTGAGACACACTGCACCAGGTAGAGAGCACTGAGACACATTGCACCAGGTAGAGAGCACTGAGACACATTGCACCAGGTAGAGAGTACTGAGACACACTGCACCAGGTAGAGAGTACTGAGACACACTGCACCAGGTAGAGAGCACTGAGACACACTGCACCAGGTAGAGAGCACTGAGACACATTGCACCAGGTAGAGAGTACTGAGACACATTGCACCAGGTAGAGAGCACAGAGACACATTGCACCAGGTAGAGAGCACCGAGACACACTGCACCAGGTAGAGAGTACTGAGACACACTGCACCAGGTAGAGAGCACTGAGACACACTGCACCAGGTAGAGAGTACTGAGACACATTGCACCAGGTAGAGAGTACTGAGACACATTGCACCAGGTAGAGAGCACAGAGACACATTGCACCAGGTAGAGAGCACTGAGACACATTGCACCAGGTAGAGAGCACTGAGACACATTGCACCAGGTAGAGAGCACTGAGACACACTGCACCAAGTAGAGAGCACTGAGACACATTGCACCAGGTAGAGAGCACTGAGACACACTGCACCAGGTAGAGAGCACTGAGACACATTGCACCAGGTAGAGAGCACTGAAACACATTGCACCAGGTAGAGAGTACTGAGACACATTGCACCAGGTAGAGAGTACTGAGACACATTGCACCAGGTAGAGAGTACTGAGACACATTGCACCAGGTAGAGAGCACTGAGACACATTGCACCAGGTAGAGAGTTCTCTGAAAAACATTGCACCTGGTAGAGAGCACTGAGAAACATTGCACCAGGTAAAGAGCACTGGGACACATTGCACCAGGTAGAGAGCACTGAGAAACATTGCACCAGGTAGAGAGCACTGAGAAACATTGCACCAGGTAGAGAGCACTGAGAAACATTGCACCAGGTAGAGAGCACTGAGAAACATTGCACCAGGTAGAGAGCACTGGGACACATTGCACCAGGTAGAGAGCACTGAGAAACATTGCACCAGGTAGAGAGCACTGAGAAACATTGCACCAGGTAGAGAGCACTGAGAAACACTGCACCAGGTAGAGAGTACTGAGAAACATTGCACCAGGTAGAGAGTACTGAGAAACATTGCACCAGGTAGAGAGCACTGAGAAACACTGCACCAGGTAGAGAGTACTGAGAAATATTGCACCAGGTAGAGAGCACTGTGACACACTGCACCAGGTAGAGAGCACTGAGACACATTGCACCAGGTAGAGAGTACTGAGACACACTGCACCTGGTAGAGAGCACTGAGACACATTGCACCAGGTAGAGAGCACTGAGACACATTGCACCAGGTAGAGAGCACTGAGACACATTGCACCAGGTAGAGAGCACTGAGACACATTGCACCAGGTAGAGAGCACTGAGACACATTGCACCAGGTAGAGAGCACTGAGACACACTGCACCAGGTAGAGAGCACTGAGACACATTGCACCAGGTAGAGAGCACTGAGACACACTGCACCAGGTAGAGAGCACTGAGACACATTGCACCAGGTAGAGAACATTGAGACACACTGCACCAGGTAGAGAGCACTGAGACACACTGCACCAGGTAGAGAGCACTGAGACACACTGCACCAGGTAGAGAGCACTGAGACACATTGCACCAGGTAGAGAGCACTGAGACACATTGCACCAGGTAGAGAGTACTGAGACACATTGCACCAGGTAGAGAGCACTGAGACACATTGCACCAGGTAGAGAGCATTGAGAAACATTGCACCAGGTAGAGAGCACTGAGACACATTGCACCAGGTAGAGAGCACTGAGAAACATTGCACCAGGCAGAGAGCACTGAGAAACACTGCACCAGGTAGAGAGCACTGAGACACACTGCACCAGGTAGAGAGTACTGAGAAACATTGCACCAGGTAGAGAGCACTGAGACACACTGCACCAGCTAGAGAGCACTGAGACACACTGCACCAGGTAGAGAGCACTGAGACACATTGCACCAGGTAGAGAGCACTGAGACACATTGCACCAGGTAGAGAGCACCAAGACACACTGCACCAGGTAGAGAGCACTGAGACACACTGCACCAGGTAGAGAGCACTGAGACACACTGCACCAGGTAGAGAGTACTGAGACACATTGCACCAGGTAGAGAGTACTGAGACACATTGCACCAGGTAGAGAGCACAGAGACACATTGCACCAGGTAGAGAGCACTGAGACACATTGCACCAGGTAGAGAGCAGTGAGAAACATTGCACCAGGTAGAGAGCACTGAGACACATTGCACCAGGTAGAGAGCACTGAGACACATTGCACCAGGTAGAGAGCACTGAGACACATTGCACCAGGTAGAGAGCACTGAGACACATTGCACCAGGTAGAGAGCACTGAGACACACTGCACCAGGTAGAGAGCACTGAGACACATTGCACCAGGTAGAGAGCACTGAAACACATTGCACCAGGTAGAGAGTACTGATACACATTGCACCAGGTAGAGAGTACTGAGACACATTGCACCAGGTAGAGAGTATTGAGACACATTGCACCAGGTAGAGAGCACTGAGACACATTGCACCAGGTAGAGAGCACTGAGAAACATTGCACCAGGTAGAGAGCACTGAGACACATTGCACCAGGTAGAGAGTACTGAGACACACTGCACCAGGTAGAGAGTACTGAGACACACTGCACCAGGTAGAGAGCACTGAGACACACTGCACCAGGTAGAGAGCACTGAGACACATTGCACCAGGTAGAGAGCACTGAGACACATTGCACCAGGTAGAGAGTACTGAGACACACTGCACCAGGTAGAGAGTACTGAGACACACTGCACCAGGTAGAGAGCACTGAGACACACTGCACCAGGTAGAGAGCACTGAGACACATTGCACCAGGTAGAGAGCACTGAGACACATTGCACCAGGTAGAGAGTACTGAGACACATTGCACCAGGTAGAGAGCACTGAGACACATTGCACCAGGTAGAGAGCACTGAGAAACATTGCACCAGGTAGAGAGCACTGAGACACATTGCACCAGGTAGAGAGCACTGAGAAACATTGCACCAGGCAGAGAGCACTGAGAAACATTGCACCAGGTAGAGAGCACTGAGACACACTGCACCAGGTAGAGAGCACTGAGAAACATTGCACCAGGTAGAGAGCACTGAGACACACTGCACCAGGTAGAGAGCACTGAGACACACTGCACCAGGTAGAGAGCACTGAGACACATTGCACCAGGTAGAGAGCACTGAGACATATTGCACCAGGTAGAGAGCACCGAGACACATTGCACCAGGTAGAGAGCACCGAGACACACTGCACCAGGTAGAGAGTACTGAGACACACTGCACCAGGTAGAGAGCACTGAGACACACTGCACCAGGTAGAGAGTACTGAGACACATTGCACCAGGTAGAGAGTACTGAGACACATTGCACCAGGTAGAGAGCACAGAGACACATTGCACCAGGTAGAGAGCACTGAGACACATTGCACCAGGTAGAGAGCACTGAGACACATTGCACCAGGTAGAGAGCACTGAGACACATTGCACCAGGTAGAGAGCACTGAGACACATTGCACCAGGTAGAGAGCACTGAGAAACATTGCACCAGGTAGAGAGCACTGAGACACATTGCACCAGGTAGAGAGCACTGAGACACATTGCACCAGGTAGAGAGTACTGAGACACACTGCACCAGGTAGAGAGTACTGAGACACACTGCACCAGGTAGAGAGCACTGAGACACACTGCACCAGGTAGAGAGCACTGAGACACATTGCACCAGGTAGAGAGCACTGAGACACATTGCACCAGGTAGAGAGTACTGAGACACATTGCACCAGGTAGAGAGCACTGAGACACATTGCACCAGGTAGAGAGCACTGAGAAACATTGCACCAGGTAGAGAGCACTGAGACACATTGCACCAGGTAGAGAGCACTGAGAAACATTGCACCAGGCAGAGAGCACTGAGAAACATTGCACCAGGTAGAGAGCACTGAGACACACTGCACCAGGTAGAGAGTACTGAGAAACATTGCACCAGGTAGAGAGCACTGAGACACACTGCACCAGCTAGAGAGCACTGAGACACACTGCACCAGGTAGAGAGCACTGAGACACATTGCACCAGGTAGAGAGCACCGAGACACACTGCACCAGGTAGAGAGCACCGAGACACACTGCACCAGGTAGAGAGTACTGAGACACACTGCACCAGGTAGAGAGCACTGAGACACACTGCACCAGGTAGAGAGCACTGAGACACACTGCACCAGGTAGAGAGTACTGAGACACATTGCACCAGGTAGAGAGTACTGAGACACATTGCACCAGGTAGAGAGCACAGAGACACATTGCACCAGGTAGAGAGCACTGAGACACATTGCACCAGGTAGAGAGCAGTGAGAAACATTGCACCAGGTAGAGAGCACTGAGACACATTGCACCAGGTAGAGAGCACTGAGACACATTGCACCTGGAGAGAGCACTGAGACACATTGCACCAGGTAGAGAGCACTGAGACACATTGCACCAGGTAGAGAGCACTGAGACACACTGCACCAGGTAGAGAGCACTGAGACACATTGCACCAGGTAGAGAGCAATGAGACACATTGCACCAGGTAGAGAGCACTGAGACACATTGCACCAGGTAGAGAGCACTGAGACACACTGCACCAGGTAGAGAGCACTGAGACACATTGCACCAGGTAGAGAGCACTGAGACACATTGCACCAGGTAGAGAGCACTGAGACACACTGCACCAGGTAGAGAGCACTGAGACACATTGCACCAGGTAAAGAGCACTGAGACACATTGCACCAGGTAGAGAGCACTGAGACACACTGCACCAGGTAGAGAGCACTGAGACACATTGCACCAGGTAGAGAGCACTGAGAAACATTGCACCAGGTAGAGAGCACTGAGACACATTGCACCAGGTAGAGAGCACTGAGAAACATTGCACCAGGCAGAGAGCACTGAGAAACACTGCACCAGGTAGAGAGCACTGAGACACACTGCACCAGGTAGAGAGTACTGAGAAACATTGCACCAGGTAGAGAGCACTGAGACAAACTGCACCAGCTAGAGAGCACTGAGACACACTGCACCAGGTAGAGAGCACTGAGACACATTGCACCAGGTAGAGAGCACTGAGACACATTGCACCAGGTAGAGAGCACCGAGACACACTGCACCAGGTAGAGAGTACTGAGACACACTGCACCAGGTAGAGAGCACTGAGACACACTGCACCAGGTAGAGAGTACTGAGACACATTGCACCAGGTAGAGAGTACTGAGACACATTGCACCAGGTAGAGAGCACAGAGACACATTGCACCAGATAGAGAGCACTGAGACACATTGCACCAGGTAGAGAGCACTGAGACACATTGCACCAGGTAGAGAGTACTGAGACACATTGCACCAGGTAGAGAGCACTGAGACACATTGCACCAGGTAGAGAGCACTGAGAAACATTGCACCAGGTAGAGAGCACTGAGACACATTGCACCAGGTAGAGAGCACTGAGAAACATTGCACCAGGCAGAGAGCACTGAGAAACACTGCACCGGGTAGAGAGCACTGAGACACACTGCACCAGGTAGAGAGTACTGAGAAACATTGCACCAGGTAGAGAGCACTGAGACACACTGCACCAGCTAGAGAGCACTGAGACACACTGCACCAGGTAGAGAGCACTGAGAAACATTGCACCAGGTAGAGAGCACTGAGACACATTGCACCAGGTAGAGAGCACTGAGACACATTGCACCAGGTAGAGAGCACTGAGACACATTGCACCAGGTAGAGAGCACTGAGACACATTGCTCCAGGTAGAGAGCACTGAGACACACTGCACCAGGTAGAGAGTACTGAGACACATTGCACCAGGTAGAGAGTACTGAGACACATTGCACCAGGTAGAGAGTACTGAGACACATTGCACCAGGTAGAGAGCACTGAGACACATTGCACCAGGTAGAGAGCACTGAGAAACATTGCACCAGGTAGAGAGCACTGAGACACATTGCACCAGGTAGAGAGCACTGAGACACATTGCACCAGGTAGAGAGTACTGAGACACACTGCACCAGGTAGAGAGTACTGAGACACACTGCACCAGGTAGAGAGCACTGAGACACACTGCACCAGGTAGAGAGCACTGAGACACATTGCACCAGGTAGAGAGCACTGAGACACATTGCACCAGGTAGAGAGTACTGAGACACATTGCACCAGGTAGAGAGCACTGAGACACATTGCACCAGGTAGAGAGCACTGAGAAACATTGCACCAGGTAGAGAGCACTGAGACACATTGCACCAGGTAGAGAGCACTGAGAAACATTGCACCAGGCAGAGAGCACTGAGAAACATTGCACCAGGTAGAGAGCACTGAGACACACTGCACCAGGTAGAGAGCACTGAGAAACATTGCACCAGGTAGAGAGCACTGAGACACACTGCACCAGCTAGAGAGCACTGAGACACACTGCACCAGGTAGAGAGCACTGAGACACATTGCACCAGGTAGAGAGCACTGGGACATATTGCACCAGGTAGAGAGCACCGAGACACATTGCACCAGGTAGAGAGCACCGAGACACACTGCACCAGGTAGAGAGTACTGAGACACACTGCACCAGGTAGAGAGCACTGAGACACACTGCACCAGGTAGAGAGCACTGAGACACACTGCACCAGGTAGAGAGTACTGAGACACATTGCACCAGGTAGAGAGTACTGAGACACATTGCACCAGGTAGAGAGCACAGAGACACATTGCACCAGGTAGAGAGCACTGAGACACATTGCACCAGGTAGAGAGCACTGAGACACATTACACCAGGTAGAGAGCACTGAAACACATTGCACCAGGTAGAGAGTACTGAGATACATTGCACCAGGTAGAGAGTACTGAGACACATTGCACCAGGTAGAGAGCACTGAGACACATTGCACCAGGTAGAGAGCACTGAGACACATTGCACCAGGTAGAGAGCACTGAGAAACATTGCACCAGGTAGAGAGCACTGAGACACATTGCACCAGGTAGAGAGCACTGAGACACATTGCACCAGGTAGAGAGTACTGAGACACACTGCACCAGGTAGAGAGTACTGAGACACACTGCACCAGGTAGAGAGCACTGAGACACACTGCACCAGGTAGAGAGCACTGAGACACATTGCACCAGGTAGAGAGCACTGAGACACATTGCACCAGGTAGAGAGTACTGAGACACATTGCACCAGGTAGAGAGCACTGAGACACATTGCACCAGGTAGAGAGCACTGAGACACATTGCACCAGGTAGAGAGCACTGAGACACATTGCACCAGGTAGAGAGCACTGAGAAACATTGCACCAGGTAGAGAGCACTGAGACACACTGCACCAGGTAGAGAGTACTGAGAAACACTGCACCAGGTAGAGAGCACTGAGACACACTGCACCAACTAGAGAGCACTGAGACACACTGCACCAGGTAGAGAGCACTGAGACACATTGCACCAGGTAGAGAGCACTGAGACACATTGCACCAGGTAGAGAGTACTGAGACACACTGCACCAGGTAGAGAGTACTGAGACACACTGCACCAGGTAGAGAGCACTGAGACACACTGCACCAGGTAGAGAGCACTGAGACACATTGCACCAGGTAGAGAGCACTGAGACACATTGCACCAGGTAGAGAGTACTGAGACACATTGCACCAGGTAGAGAGCACTGAGACACATTGCACCAGGTAGAGAGCACTGAGACACATTGCACCAGGTAGAGAGCACTGAGACACATTGCACCAGGTAGAGAGCACTGAGAAACATTGCACCAGGTAGAGAGCACTGAGACACACTGCACCAGGTAGAGAGTACTGAGAAACACTGCACCAGGTAGAGAGCACTGAGACACACTGCACCAGCTAGAGAGCACTGAGACACACTGCACCAGGTAGAGAGCACTGAGACACATTGCACCAGGTAGAGAGCACCGAGACACATTGCACCAGGTAGAGAGCACCGAGACACACTGCACCAGGTAGAGAGTACTGAGACACACTGCACCAGGTAGAGAACACTGAGACACACTGCACCAGGTAGAGAGCACTGAGACACACTGCACCAGGTAGAGAGTACTGAGACACATTGCACCAGGTAGAGAGTACTGAGACACATTGCACCAGGTAGAGAGCACAGAGACACATTGCACCAGGTAGAGAGCACTGAGACACATTGCACCAGGTAGAGAGCAGTGAGAAACATTGCACCAGGTAGAGAGCACTGAGACACATTGCACCAGGTAGAGAGCACTGAGACACATTGCACCAGGAGAGAGCACTGAGACACATTGCACCAGGTAGAGAGCACTGAGACACATTGCACCAGGTAGAGAGCACTGAGACACACTGCACCAGGTAGAGAGCACTGAGACACATTGCACCAGGTAGAGAGCAATGAGACACATTGCACCAGGTAGAGAGCACTGAGACACATTGCACCAGGTAGAGAGCACTGAGACACACTGCACCAGGTAGAGAGCACTGAGACACATTGCACCAGGTAGAGAGCACTGAGACACACTGCACCAGGTAGAGAGCACTGAGACACACTGCACCAGGTAGAGAGCACTGAGACACATTGCACCAGGTAAAGAGCACTGAGAAATATTGCACCAGGTAGAGAGCACTGAGACACACTGCACCAGGTAGAGAGCACTGAGACACATTGCACCAGGTAGAGAGCACTGAGAAACATTGCACCAGGTAGAGAGCACTGAGACACATTGCACCAGGTAGAGAGCACTGAGAAACATTGCACCAGGCAGAGAGCACTGAGAAACATTGCACCAGGTAGAGAGCACTGAGACACATTGCACCAGGTAGAGAGTACTGAGACACATTGCACCAGGTAGAGAGTACTGAGACACATTGCACCAGGTAGAGAGTACTGAGACACATTGCACCAGGTAGAGAGTACTGAGACACATTGCACCAGGTAGAGAGCACTGAGACACATTGCACCAGGTAGAGAGCACTGAGAAACATTGCACCAGGTAGAGAGCACTGAGACACATTGCACCAGGTAGAGAGCACTGAGAAACATTGCACCAGGCAGAGAGCACTGAGAAACATTGCACCAGGAAGAGAGCACTGAGACACACTGCACCAGGTAGAGAGTACTGAGAAACATTGCACCAGGTATAGAGCACTGAGACACACTGCACCAGCTAGAGAGCACTGAGACACACTGCACAAGGTAGAGAGCACTGAGACACATTGCACCAGGTAGAGAGCACTGAGACACATTGCACCAGGTAGAGAGCACCGAGACACACTGCACCAGGTAGAGAGTACTGAGACACATTGCACCAGGTAGAGAGCACTGAGACACATTGCACCAGGTAGAGAGCACTGAGAAACATTGCACCAGGTAGAGAGCACTGAGACACATTGCACCAGGTAGAGAGCACTGAGACACATTGCACCAGGTAAAGAGCACTGAGAAATATTGCACCAGGTAGAGAGCACTGAGACACACTGCACCAGGTAGAGAGCACTGAGACACATTGCACCAGGTAGAGAGCACTGAGAAACATTGCACCAGGTAGAGAGCACTGAGACACATTGCACCAGGTAGAGAGCACTGAGAAACATTGCACCAGGCAGAGAGCACTGAGAAACATTGCACCAGGTAGAGAGCACTGAGACACATTGCACCAGGTAGAGAGTACTGAGACACATTGCACCAGGTAGAGAGTACTGAGACACATTGCACCAGGTAGAGAGTACTGAGACACATTGCACCAGGTAGAGAGTACTGAGACACATTGCACCAGGTAGAGAGCACTGAGACACATTGCACCAGGTAGAGAGCACTGAGAAACATTGCACCAGGTAGAGAGCACTGAGACACATTGCACCAGGTAGAGAGCACTGAGAAACATTGCACCAGGCAGAGAGCACTGAGAAACATTGCACCAGGTAGAGAGCACTGAGACACACTGCACCAGGTAGAGAGTACTGAGAAACATTGCACCAGGTATAGAGCACTGAGACACACTGCACCAGCTAGAGAGCACTGAGACACACTGCACAAGGTAGAGAGCACTGAGACACATTGCACCAGGTAGAGATCACTGAGAAACATTGCACCAGGCAGAGAGCACTGAGAAACATTGCACCAGGTAGAGAGCACTGAGACACACTGCACCAGGTAGAGAGTACTGAGAAACATTGCACCAGGTATAGAGCACTGAGACACACTGCACCAGCTAGAGAGCACTGAGACACACTGCACCAGGTAGAGAGCACTGAGACACATTGCACCAGGTAGAGAGCACTGAGACACATTGCACCAGGTAGAGAGCACCGAGACACACTGCACCAGGTAGAGAGTACTGAGACACATTGCACCAGGTAGAGAGCACTGAGACACATTGCACCAGGTAGAGAGCACTGAGAAACATTGCACCAGGTAGAGAGCACTGAGACACATTGCACCAGGTAGAGAGCACTGAGACACATTGCACCAGGTAGAGAGTACTGAGACACACTGCACCAGGTAGAGAGTACTGAGACACACTGCACCAGGTAGAGAGCACTGAGACACACTGCACCAGGTAGAGAGCACTGAGACACATTGCACCAGGTAGAGAGCACTGAGACACATTGCACCAGGTAGAGAGTACTGAGACACATTGCACCAGGTAGAGAGCACTGAGACACATTGCACCAGGTAGAGAGCACTGAGAAACATTGCACCAGGTAGAGAGCACTGAGACACATTGCACCAGGTAGAGAGCACTGAGAAACATTGCACCAGGCAGAGAGCACTGAGAAACATTGCACCAGGTAGAGAGCACTGAGACACACTGCACCAGGTGGAGAGTACTGAGAAACATTGCACCAGGTAGAGAGCACTGAGACACACTGCACCAGCTAGAGAGCACTGAGACACACTGCACCAGGTAGAGAGCACTGAGACACATTGCACCAGGTAGAGAGCACCGAGACACATTGCACCAGGTAGAGAGCACCGAGACACACTGCACCAGGTAGAGAGTACTGAGACACACTGCACCAGGTAGAGAGCACTGAGACACACTGCACCAGGTAGAGAGCACTGAGACACACTGCACCAGGTAGAGAGTACTGAGACACATTGCACCAGGTAGAGAGTACTGAGACACATTGCACCAGGTAGAGAGCACAGAGACACATTGCACCAGGTAGAGAGCACTGAGACACATTGCACCAGGTAGAGAGCAGTGAGAAACATTGCACCAGGTAGAGAGCACTGAGACACATTGCACCAGGTAGAGAGCACTGAGACACATTGCACCAGGAGAGAGCACTGAGACACATTGCACCAGGTAGAGAGCACTGAGACACATTGCACCAGGTAGAGAGCACTGAGACACACTGCACCAGGTAGAGAGCACTGAGACACATTGCACCAGGTAGAGAGCACTGAGACACATTGCACCAGGTAGAGAGCACTGAGACCCACTGCACCAGGTAGAGAGCACTGAGAAACATTGCACCAGGTAGAGAGCACTGAGACACACTGCACCAGGTAGAGAGCACTGAGAAACATTGCACCAGGTAGAGAGCACTGAGACACATTGCAACAGGTAGAGAGCACTGAGAAACATTGCACCAGGTAGAGAGCACTGAGAAACATTGCACCAGGTAGAGAGCACTGAGACACACTGCACCAGGTAGAGAGTACTGAGAAACATTGCACCAGGTAGAGAGCACTGAGACACACTGCACCAGCTAGAGAGTACTGAGAAACATTGCACCAGGTAGAGAGCACTGAGACACACTGCACCAGCTAGAGAGCACTGAGACACACTGCACCAGGTAGAGAGCACTGAGACACATTGCACCAGGTAGAGAGCACTGAGACACACTGCACCAGGTAGAGAGCACTGAGACACATTGCACCAGGTAGAGAGCACTGAGACACATTGCACCAGGTAGATAGCACTGAGACACATTGCACCAGGTAGAGAACACTAAGACACATTGCACCAGGTAGAGAGCACTGAGACACACTGCACCAGCTAGAGAGCACTGAGACACACTGCACCAGGTAGAGAGCACTGAGACACATTGCACCAGGCAGAGAGCACTGAGACACATTGCACCAGGTAGAGAGCACTGAGAAACATTGCACCAGGCAGAGAGCACTGAGAAACATTGCACCAGGTAGAGAGCACTGAGACACACTGCACCAGCTAGAGAGCACTGAGACACACTGCACCAGGTAGAGAGCACTGAGACACATTGCACCAGGTAGAGAGCACTGAGACACATTGCACCAGGTAGAGAGCACCGAGACACACTGCACCAGGTAGAGAGTACTGAGACACACTGCACCAGGTAGAGAGCACTGAGACACACTGCACCAGGTAGAGAGCACTGAGACACACTGCACCAGGTAGAGAGTACTGAGACACATTGCACCAGGTAGAGAGTACTGAGACACATTGCACCAGGTAGAGAGCACAGAGACACATTGCACCAGGTAGAGAGCACTGAGACACACTGCACCAGGTAGAGAGCACTGAGACACATTGCACCAGGTAGAGAGCACTGAGACACATTGCACCAGGTAGAGAGCACTGAGACACACTGCACCAGGTAGAGAGCACTGAGAAACATTGCACCAGGTAGAGAGCACTGAGACACACTGCACCAGGTAGAGAGCACTGAGAAACATTGCACCAGGTAGAGAGCACTGAGACACATTGCAACAGGTAGAGAGCACTGAGAAACATTGCACCAGGTAGAGAGCACTGAGAAACATTGCACCAGGTAGAGAGCACTGAGACACACTGCACCAGGTAGAGAGTACTGAGAAACATTGCACCAGGTAGAGAGCACTGAGACACACTGCACCAGCTAGAGAGTACTGAGAAACATTGCACCAGGTAGAGAGCACTGAGACACACTGCACCAGCTAGAGAGCACTGAGACACACTGCACCAGCTAGAGAGCACTGAGACACATTGCACCAGGTAGAGAGCACTGAGACACACTGCACCAGGTAGAGAGCACTGAGACACATTGCACCAGGTAGAGAGCACTGAGATACATTGCACCAGGTAGAGAGCACTGAGACACATTGCACCAGGTAGAGAGCACTGAGACACACTGCACCAGCTAGAGAGCACTGAGACACACTGCACCAGGTAGAGAGCAGTGAGAAACATTGCACCAGGTAGAGAGCACTGAGACACATTGCACCAGGTAGAGAGCACTGAGACACATTGCACCAGGTAGAGAGCACTGAGACACATTGCACCAGGTAGAGAGCACTGAGACACATTGCACCAGGTAGAGAGCACTGAGACACATTGCACCAGGTAGAGAGCACTGAGACACACTGCACCAGGTAGAGAGCACTGAGACACACTGCACCAGGTAGAGAGCACTGAGACACACTGCACCAGGTAGAGAGTACTGAGACACATTGCACCAGGTAGAGAGCACAGAGACAAATTGCACCAGGTAGAGAGCACTGAGACACATTGCACCAGGTAGAGAGCAGTGAGAAACATTGCACCAGGTAGAGAGCACTGAGACACATTGCACCAGGTAGAGAGCACTGAGACACATTGCACCAGGTAGAGAGCACTGAGACACATTGCACCAGGTAGAGAGCACTGAGACACATTGCACCAGGTAGAGAGCACTGAGACACACTGCACCAGGTAGAGAGCACTGAGACACACTGCACCAGGTAGAGAGCACTGAGACACATTGCACCAGGTAGAGAGCACTGAGACACACTGCACCAGGTAGAGAGCACTGAGACACATTGCACCAGGTAGAGAGCACTGAGACACACTGCACCAGGTAGAGAGCACTGAGACACATTGCACCAGGTAGAGAGCACTGAGACACATTGCACCAGATCGAGAGCACTGAGAAACATTGCACCAGGTAGAGAGCACTGAGAAACATTGCACCAGGTAAAGAGCACTGAGACACGTTGCACCAGGTAAAGAGCACTGAGACACAGTGCACCAGGTAGAGAGCACTGAGACACACTGCACCAGGTAGAGAGCACTGAGACACACTGCACCAGGTAGAGAGCACTGAGACACATTGCACCAGGTAAAGAGCACGGAGACACATTGCATCAGGTAGAGAGCACTGAGACACACTGCACCAGGTAGAGAGCACTGAGACACATTGCACCAGGTAGAGAGCACTGAGACACATTGCAACAGGTAGAGAGCACTGAGAAACATTGCACCAGGTAGAGAGCACTGAGAAACACTGCACCAGGTAGAGAGCACTGAGACACACTGCACCAGGTAGAGAGCACTGAGACACATTGCTCCAGGTAGAGAGCACTGAGACACACTGCACCAGGTAGAGAGCACTGAGACACACTGCACCAGGTAGAGAGCACTGAGACACACTGCACCAGGTAGAGAGTACTGAGACACACTGCACCAGGTTGAGAGCACTGAGACACACTGCACCAGGTAGAGAGTACTGAGACACATTGCACCAGGTAGAGAGTACTGAGACACATTGCACCAGGTAGAGAGCACAGAGACACATTGCACCAGGTAGAGAGCACAGAGACACATTGCACCAGGTAGAGAGCACTGAGACACATTGCACCAGGTAGAGAGCACTGAGACACACTGCACCAGGTGGAGAGCACTGAGACACATTGCACCAGGTAGAGAGCACTGAGACACATTGCACCAGGTGGAGAGCACTGAGACACATTGCACCAGGTAGAGAGCACTGAGACACATTGCACCAGGTAGAGAGCACTGAGACACATTGCACCAGATAGAGAGCACTGAGACACAGTGCACCAGGTAGAGAGCACTGAGACACATTGCACCAGGTAGAGCACACTGCACCAGGTAGAGAGCACTGAGACACATTGTACCAGGTAGAGAGCACTGAGACAAATTGCACCAGGTAGAGAGCACTGAGACACATTGCACCAGGTAGAGAGCACTGAGACACATTGCACCAGGTAGAGAGCACTGAGAAACATTGCACCAGGTAGAGAGCACTGAGACACATTGTACCAGGTAGAGAGCACTGAGAAACATTGCACCAGGTAGAGAGCACTGAGAAACACTGCACCAGGTAGAGAGCACTGAGACACACTGCACCAGGTAGAGAGCACTGAGAAACATTGCACCAGGTAGAGAGCACTGAGACACACTGCACCAGCTAGAGAGCACTGAGACACACTGCACCAGGTAGAGAGCACTGAGACACATTGCACCAGGTAGAGAGCACTGAGACACATTGCACCAGGTAGAGAGCACTGAGACACATTGCACCAGGTAGAGAGCACTGAGACACATTGCACCAGGTAGAGAGCACTGAGACACACTGCACCAGGTAGAGAGCACTGAGACACACTGCACCAGGTAGAGAGCACTGAGACACATTGCACCAGGTAGAGAGCACTGAGACACATTGCACCAGGTAGAGAGCACTGAGACACACTGCACCAGGTAGAGAGCACTGAGACACATTGCACCAGGTAGAGAGTACTGAGACACATTGCACCAGGTAGAGAGCACTGAGACACATTGCACCAGATAGAGAGCACTGAGACACAGTGCACCAGGTAGAGAGCACTGAGACACATTGCACCAGGTAGAGAGCACTGAGACACACTGCACCAGGTAGAGAGCACTGAGACACACTGCACCAGGTAGAGAGCACTGAGACACACTGCACCAGGTAGAGAGCACTGAGACACATTGCACCAGGTAGAGAGCACTGAGACACACTGCACCAGGTAGAGAGCACTGAGACACATTGCACCAGGTAAAGAGCACTGAGACACATTGCACCAGGTAGAGAGCACTGAGACACACTGCACCAGGTAGAGAGCACTGAGACACATTGCACCAGGTAGAGAGCACTGAGACACATTGCACCAGGTAGAGAGTACTGAGAAACATTGCACCAGGTAGAGAGCACTGAGACACACTGCACCAGGTAGAGAGCACTGAGAAACATTGCACCAGGTAGAGAGCACTGAGACACATTGCAACAGGTAGAGAGCACTGAGACACACTGCACCAGGTAGAGAATACTGAGACACATTGCACCAGGTAGAGAGCACTGAGACACATTGCACCAGGTAGAGAGCACTGAGAAACATTGCACCAGGTAGAGAGCACTGAGACACACTGCACCAGGTAGAGAGCACTGAGAAACATTGCACCAGGTAGAGAGCACTGAGACACACTGCACCAGGTAGAGAGTACTGAGAAAATTTGCACCAGGTAGAGAGCACCGAGACACACTGCACCAGGTAGAGAGCACTGAGACACTCTGCACCAGGTAGAGAGCACTGAGACACATTGCACCAGGTAGAGAGCACTGAGACACATTGCACCAGGTAGAGAGTACTGAGAAACATTGCACCAGGTAGAGAGCACTGAGACACACTGCACCAGGTAGAGAGCACTGAGAAACATTGCACCAGGTAGAGAGCACTGAGACACATTGCAACAGGTAGAGAGCACTGAGACACACTGCACCAGGTAGAGAATACTGAGACACATTGCACCAGGTAGAGAGCACTGAGACACATTGCACCAGGTAGAGAGCACTGAGAAACATTGCACCAGGTAGAGAGCACTGAGACACACTGCACCAGGTAGAGAGCACTGAGAAACATTGCACCAGGTAGAGAGCACTGAGACACACTGCACCAGGTAGAGAGTACTGAGAAAATTTGCACCAGGTAGAGAGCACTGAGACACACTGCACCAGGTAGAGAGCACCGAGACACACTGCACCAGGTAGAGAGCACTGAGACACACTGCACCAGGTAGAGAGCACTGAGACACATTGCACCAGGTAGAGAGCACTGAGGCACACTGCACCAGGTAGAGAGCACTGAGACACATTGCACCAGGTAGAGAGCACAGAGAAACACTGCACCAGGTAGAGAGCACTGAGACACATTGCACCAGGTAGAGAGCACTGAGACACATTGCACCAGGTAGAGAGCACTGAGACACACTGCACCAGGTAGAGAGCACTGAGACACACTGCACCAGGTAGGGAACATTTTTGATCTCCGTTTTTTTTTGCCAAGTTTACTTACTGGGGGCTGATGCTGCGGGAGTTGATCGCGCTGGTCCCCCCCTCACACACCGCGGAGCTGGTTGGAAATGGTCACCACACTGATCCATGATGTACACAGAGGAGGGAGGGCTGGGTTTGCCTTGGCGGGAGAGGCAAACCCAGCCCTCCTGTCTCTACAGATCATGAGCAGACCTATAGTCTGCTCGCAGAGGAGGGGAGCTGTGGTGGCTGATAGCTAAGGATGGGCGGGACGAGGCGGGCGGGAGGGGGCGGGACGGGCCGCAGAGGTCTCTGTCTCTCATGCAGAGAGACAGTGTGTTAATGTGTCCGGCGGCGGGTCTGGCGGCCAGCAAAGCGCAGGGTGGGAGGGCCCACACAAACGGCCAGGGCGGCATTCAGGTGTCTAAAAAAGGGGCAGGGCGCAGCGCCCTGTGAAAGACACCTAGAGTGAACACTATAGAAAGCGCTAACAGGTCTGGACAGTCTTTTTACTTGATTGAGTACCGGGATAGGCGCTGGGTGTGAGCTGGCAGAACTCCCTCTGTGTTTCTCTTACAGGCTTTGTTGTGGGTCTGTCTCCTACAGCCCCAGTGTGGTTGTGGGTATCGGTACATGTGTGTCGACATGTCTGAGACTGAGTGCTCTTCCCAGGAGGAGGCTGGAGTGGGGACAGACAATACTGTGAGAGTGGCTGTGTCGGCACCGCCGACGGATGACTGGGTAAATATGTTGAGTGTTTTAAACGCAAATGTGACTCGGTTGACTAAGATTTGATATATCTGAGTCTAAGAACCAGACATGGAGGAAGTTCATGGAGGATGCTTTGTCACAAGCACACACCCCTTCGGGGTCACAGAAACGTGCGATTACCCAAATACATGATACAGATACCGACACGGACTCTGACTCCAGTGTCGACTATAGTGATGCCAGATTAAATCCAAAACTGGCTAAGAGTATTATGATTGTGGCAATAAAAGAAGTATTGCATATATCAGAGGACCCCGCTGTTCCTGATACGAGGGTCTGTATGTATAAAGGAAAGAAACCTGAGGTAACGTTTCCTCCCTCTCATGAACTGAACGCGCTTTTTGAAAAGGCTTGGGAAAATCCTGACAAAAAGATACATGTTCCCAAAAGAATTCCAGTGGCGTATCCGTTCCCCTCTGGGGACAGTGAAAGGTGGGAGTCAATCCCCACGGTAGATAAAGCTTTATCGAGTCTTTCTAAAAAGGTGGCGCTTCCATCTCCTGACACGTCAGCCCTAAAGGATCCTGCGGATCGTAATCAGGAAAATACACTAAAATCCATCTATGTCACTACAGGGTCGCTACTCAGGCCATCCGTTGCTTCGACATGGGTGAGTAGCGCTATTGAAAAGTGGGCGGATAACTTGTCATCTGAGGTAGATACCCTAGACAGGGATAGCGTGCTTTTGACTTTGGGTCACATCAGCATTGTGGATTCATCAATGGAATGTTGACGCTGACTCTAAGAAGGCGATGGAGTCTCTACCGTTTAACGGTAGGGTCTTGTTTGGTGACGGCCTCACTGACCTGGTATCTACGGCTTCATTTTTACCTTATGTTCCTGCACAGCATGGTCGTTGCTAGGGGTTTCATGGGCTGGGTGTCTCGCTCGTTGCCAGGGGGTTCATGTTCTGGGACGAGTGTCATACTCGTTGCCAGGGGTAATGCTTGTTGACAGGGGTGTGTTATCGTTAAACATTTAAAAAAATATCAAATGTTCTTACAGTGAAACTTTACATTTCTGAATTAAAAAAAAATAAATTAAAGAAAAGCTATGAAATTCCATAGACAAAAAACCTTACGGTTTCACATGTCCCATTAAGGCTTCTTAGACATGATCGAAATTTCAGAAACCTGTTGTAACTCTTCCACTCAAACTCCAAAAAGCAATGAAATTCCGATCATTTAGGCTGACGCCTTAATGGACGTGTTCCTTGCGCAATACAGATATGGTATGCCATCACAGCCTGTGGGTAAGTGCAGATTCAGCACTCTCACCGAGTGACATTGCTGTCACTCACACAATGGTGGAGCTGCTCATTCACAGATTTGTGTGCGCGTTGGGACACCGGCAATAACAATAGTGACTGGCTGCTGTGTGAGTCTCCGGGAGAGCCACTGCCAAAGGGAGAACAGCAGCTTAACGATGCAGGAGGAGAAGCATTACCCGCCCCTCCCCCACTCGCAGTACCTCAGGGCCCCATCCACGGCACCCCCGTACACCCCCCTCCACCACCCACGGTGGCTCCTGACCCTCTTCCCCACCCCCAGCACCCACCCCTCCCCCACCCGCGGCACCACTGCACCCGGCCCTCCACCACCCGTGGCCTACCCCACTCGCGGTGGTTCCAGATCCCCTCCCCATCCCACACACGCACCCACCCCTCCCCTACCAATGGCACCACCACACCAGCCCCTCCCCCACCCGCGGAACCCTTGCAAACACCCCTCACCAAATCACGGCACCCCTGGATCCCATCCGCGTTTCCCCCACACCCGCCACTCCCCCAACCACAGCACCTTCTAGGTCATTCATCAGGCCCTGGGTGCGCTGTTCAGCCGTTGCAAGGGGCTATGACCCCTTAACCATGGCAGGCCCTTTGTCCGTGCAATATTTAACCACTCACATAATTATGATTAGGGCGTGCAAGGGTTAAGGGGGGCATAGCCCCTTACGACGGTGTGAAGAACGCCCGTAGGGCACAATGAATCACCTAGTGTACTATAGTGATTGACACAGCCCCAGGCCGTTATACCACTGACTTACACAGCCCCGGGCCATTATGGCACTGACTGATACAGCCCCGGGCCGTTATACCACTGACTGACACAGCCCGGGCCGTTATACCACTGACTGACACAGCCCCGGGCCGTTATACCATTGACTGACACAGCCCCGGGCCGTTATACCACTGACTGACACAGCCCCGGGCCGTTATACCACAGACTGACACAGCCCCGGGCCGTTATACCATTGACTGACACAGCCCCGGGCCGTTATACCACTGACTGACACAGCCCCGGGCCTTTATACCACTGACTGACACAGCCCCGGGCCGTTATACCACTGACTGACACAGCCCCGGGCCTTTATACCACTGACTGACACAACCCCGGGCCGTTATGGCACTGACTGACACAGCCCCGGGCCGTTATACCACAGACTGACACAGCCCCGGGCCGTTATACCATTGACTGACACAGCCCCGGGCCGTTATACCACTGACTGACACAGCCCCGGGCCTTGATATCACTGACTGACACAGCCCCGGGCCGTTATACCACTGACTTACACAGCCCCGGGCCTTTATATCACTGACTGACACAACCCCGGGCCGTTATGGCACTGACTGACACAGCCCCGGGCCGTTATACCACTGACTGACACAGCCCTGGGCCGTTATACCACTGACTGACACAGCCCCGGGCCGTTATACCACTTACTGACACAGCCCCGTGCTATTATACCACTGAATGACACAAGTCCGGGCCGTTATACCACTGACTTACACAGCCCCGGGCCTTTATACCACTGACTGACACAGCCCCGGGCCGTTATACCATTGACTGACACAGCCCCGGGCCGTTATACCACTGACTGACACAGCCCCGGGCCGTTATTCCACAGACTGACACAGCCCCGGGCCGTTATACCATTGACTGACACAGCCCCGGGCATTTATACCACTGACTGACACAGCCCTGGGCCTTTATACCACTGACTGACACAGCCCCGGGCCGTTATACCACTGACTGACACAGCCCCGGGCCGTTATACCACTTACTGACACAGCCCCGGGCCATTATACCACTGAATGACACAAGTCCGGGCCGTTATACCACTGACTTACACAGCCCCGGGCCTTTATACCACTGACTGACACAGCCCCGGGCCGTTATGGCACTAACTGACACAGCCCAGGCCGTTATACCACTGACTGACACAGCCCCGGGCCGTTATGCCATTGACTGACACAGCCCCGGGCCGTTATACCACTGACTGACACAGCCCCGGGCATTTATACCACTGACTGACACAGCCCTGGGCCTTTATACCACTGACTGACACAGCCCCGGGCCGTTATACCACTGACTGACACAGCCCCGGGCCTTTATACCACTGACTGACACAGCCCCGGGCCGTTATGGCATTGACTGACACAGCCCCGGGCCGTTATGGCATTGACTGACACAGCCCCGGGCCGTTATACCACTGACTGACACAGGCCTGGGCCGTTATACCACTGACTGACACAGCCCCGGGCCGTTATACCACTGACTTACACAGCCCCGGGCCTTTATATCACTGACTGACACAACCCCGGGCCGTTATGGCACTGACTGACACAGCCCCGGGCCGTTATACCACTTACTGACACAGCCCCGGGCCATTATACCACTGAATGACACAAGTCCGGGCCGTTATACCACTGACTTACACAGCCCCGGGCCTTTATACCACTGACTGACAGAGCCCCGGGCCGTTATACCATTGACTGACACAGCCCCGGGCCGTTATACCACTGACTGACACAGCCCCGGGCCGTTATACCACAGACTGACACAGCCCCGGGCCGTTATACCATTGACTGACACAGCCCCGGGCCGTTATACCACTGACTGACACAGCCCCAGGCCTTTATACCACTGACTGACACAGCCCCGGGCCGTTATACCACTGACTTACACAGCCCCGGGCCTTTATACCACTGACTGACACAGCCCCGGGCCTTTATACCACTGACTGACACAGCCCCGGGCCGTTATACCACTGACTGACACAGCCCCGGGCCTTTATACCACTGACTGACACAGCCCCGGGCCGTTATACCACTGACTTACACAGCCCCGGGCCTTTATATCACTGACTGACACAACCCCGGGCCGTTATGGCACTGACTGACACAGCCCCGGGCCGTTATACCACTGACTGACACAGCCCTGGGCCATTATACCACTGACTGACACAGCCCCGGGCCGTTATACCACTTACTGACACAGCCCCGGGCCATTATACCACTGAATGACACAAGTCCGGGCCGTTATACCACTGACTTACACAGCCCCGGGCCTTTATACCACTGTCTGACACAGCCCCGGGCCGTTATGGCACTGACTGACACAGCCCCGGGCCGTTATACCACTGACTGACACAGCCCGGGCCGTTATACCACTGACTGACACAGCCCCGGGCCGTTATACCATTGACTGACACAGCCCCGGGCAGTTATACCACTGACTGACACAGCCCCGGGCCGTTATACCACAGACTGACACAGCCCCGGGCCGTTATACCACTGACTGACACAGCCCTGGGCCGTTATACCACTGACTGACACAGCCCCGGGCCATTATACCACTTACTGACACAGCCCCGGGCCATTATACCACTGAATGACACAAGTCCTGGCCGTTATACCACTGACTTACACAGCCCCGGGCCTTTATACCACTGACTGACACAGCCCCGGGCCGTTATGGCACTGACTGACACAGCCCAGGCCGTTATACCACTGACTGACACAGCCCCGGGCCGTTATGCCATTGACTGACACAGCCCCGGGCCTTTATACCACTGACTGACACAGCCCCGGGCCGTTATGGCATTGACTGACACAGCCCGGGCCGTTATACCACTGACTGACACAGCCCTGGGCCGTTATACCACTGACTGACACAGCCCCGGGCCGTTATAAAACTGACTGACACAGCCCCGGGCCATTATACCACTGACTGACACAGCCCTGGGCCGTTATACCACTGACTTACACAGCCCCGGGCCTTTATACCACTGACTGACACAGCCCCGGGCCGTTATGGCACTGACTGACACAGCCCCGGGCCGTTATACCACTGACTGACACAGCCTGGGCCGTTATACCACTGACTGACACAGCCCCGGGCCGTTATACCATTGACTGACACAGCCCCGGGCCGTTATACCACTGACTGACACAGCCCCGGGCCGTTATACCACAGACTGACACAGCCCCGGGCCGTTATACCATTGACTGACACAGCCCCGGGCCGTTATACCACTGACTGACACAGCCCCGGGCCTTTATACCACTGACTGACACAGCCCCGGGCCGTTATACCACTGACTGACACAGCACCGGGCCGTTATACCACTGACTGACACAGCCCGGGCCGTTATACCACAGACTGACACAGCCCCGGGCCGTTATACCATTGACTGACACAGCCCCGGGCCGTTATACCACTGACTGACACAGTCCTTATACCACTAACTGACACAGCCCTGGGCCGTTATACCACTGACTGACACATCCCCGAGCCATCATACCACTGACTGACACAGCCCCTTTGGCAGCCCCACAGCACAGCTCCTAATAGACACTCTAACACAACCTCACAGCACAGCCCTGAATGGACACTCTGACACAACCTCGCAGCACAGCCCTGAATGGACACTCTGACACAACCTCACAGCACAGCCCCTAATGGACACTCTAACACAACCTCATAGCACAGCCCCTAATGGACACTCTAACACAACCTCACAGCACAGCCCCTAATGGACACTCTGACACAACCTCACAGCACAGCTCTGAATGGACACTCTGACACAACCTCACAGCACAGCACCTGATGGACACTCTGACACAACCTCACAGCACAGCACCTGATGGACACTCTGACACAGCACCTATTGGATGCTCTGACACAGCACCTGATGGACACTCTGACACAGCACCTATTGGATACTCTGACACAGCACCTGATGGACACTCTGACACAGCACCTATTGGATACTCTGACACAGCACCTGATGGACATTCTGACACAGCACCTATTGGATACTCTGACACAGCCCCTGATGGACACTCTGACAGCCTACCCTTAAAAGGACAAAGACTGACAGCGCACAGCAGCAGAGCTCCTCGCAGTGTGTAAGCATGCAGGGAAATGGGGCTGAACCGTGGGACGCTGAGCCTTTAAAGACTCAAAGTCTCGCGAGAATCCAACGTGGGATGATGACTTTCGGCCTCTTCTGCGATCCCGAGCCTGGTGGGGACTTCGTGAACCGGGCTCGTGAATGACACGACAGGCTATACTTGGATTTCTGGGAATCTGAACCACTCATCTCTAGTCACAACCAGTGTACCTGCCCCTATATTGTCATATACCCACCATGTTCCTGGTTCTCCTACAGTACAGCCATGTGTGTCATTGTTACCCTCAGCTCCATGTCCTGTGGTATCACCAGTAGATCAGTGACAGACTGCGTGTATGTATCATTCCAGACATCAGACCCTCTCAGCAGATCTATCCCTGGTGCCCGCGTACAGCCGCCATGCAGAGGCTGAGGTTCTACAGGGTCCTAGTGATACCAGGTATACATACAGTACGTCTGGCCTTACAGAGAATGCTGCACATGGGTCAGGGTGATAGACACGTCCTGTGGACCTCACCCAGATGTGACCAGACCTTTCTACATTTCATTATCCCCTATCCCTATACCGGTACCTGATGAGATCACCTGCTGACAGCTGTAACATCTCTGTATTCCAGTAACTATTATATGGGTATAACTGGTAGTTACTGACTGTGCTGAAACCTGAAGACACAATGACTGTGACATGCTGATGATGGAACTCATTTTATTACATTTACATTGGACATCACTCACAATACAATGAGCCGTTACTGTGACTCAATGTACATTTATCATCCATAATCTGTGCCCGGTGCCCCCAATCTGCAGGTACAGAGCGTCCCGGACCGCAGGGTCATGTGACATCAGGGACCCCATTTATCAAACTTATATCAATCTCCGGCAAAATTTCTGCATAAAAAAGAAAAACAGAGATAATGTGACGGATCTGCTCCGCGGCTCATTCTATTCCTCTCACATCATCATATTCCGCAAGGGGAACAAATCATTATAGAATGTGATACAGTAATTATTACAGTAATAATAAATAGGACAAGTAATTCTTTATAACGTCTACGTGGTCACTTGGAGCATGAAAGATATTATTGTTTAATACATTAACCCTGTATTGACAACGGCATCCTATTTGTTCATAAGCTTGCGACACCTGTACAGCATCAGCCGGCCCAATACTGTCCTGCTGCACCTGTTACATACATCCTGCTACACCTGTTACATACATCCTGATACATCCTGCTACATACATCCTGATACATCCTGCTACATACATCCTGATACACCTGTTACATACATCCTGATACACCTATTACATACATCCTGATACATACTGTTACCTATATCCTGATACACCTGTTACTGTACATACATCCTGATACATCCTGTTACCTACATCCTGATACACCTGTTACATACATCCTGCTACACCTGTTACATACATCCTGATACACCTGTTACATACATCCTGATACACCTGTTACATACATCCTGATACATCCTGTTACCTACATCCTGATACACCTGTTACATACATCCTGATACACCTGTTACATACATCCTGATACACCTGTTACATACATCCTGATACACCTGTTACATACATCCTGATACATCCTGTTACATACATCCCGATACACCTGTTACACACATCCTGATACACCTGTTACATACATCCTGATACACCTGTTACATACATCCTGATACACCTGTTACATACATCCTGATACACCTGTTACATACATCCTGAATCACCTGTTACATACATCCTGATACATCCTGTTACATACATCCTGATACACCTGTTATATACATCCTGATACACCTGTTACATACATCCTGATACACCTGTTACATGCATCCTGATACACCTGTTACATACATCCTGACACACCTGTTACATACATCCTGATACACCTGTTACATACATCCTGACACACCTGTTACATACATCCTGATACACCTGTTACATACATCCTGACACACCTGTTACATACATCCTGATACATCCGGATACACCTGTTACATACATCCTGATACACCTGTTACATACATCCTGATACATCCGGATACACCTGTTACATACATCCTGATACACCTGTTACATGCATCCTGATACACTTGTTACATACATCCTGATACACTTGTTACATACATCCTGATACACCTGTTACATACATCCTGATACATGTCTGCTGCCCTCTGGTGGATTATACATGCACTGCACCCAGCAGAGAGCTTTTGTATATAGGTGGTCATTCTGAGTTGATCGCTAGCTGAAAATGTTCACTGCGCAGTGATGATGCAAAAAAATGGCACTTCTGCGCATGTGCGATGTACTTTCATAACGGCCGATGTAGTTTCACACAAGGTCTAGCGACGTTTTTCAGTCGCACTGCTGGCAGCAGAGTGATTGATATGTAGAGGGCGTTTTTGGGTGTCAACTGACCGTTTTCACGGAGTGTTCGAAAAAACACAGGCGTGCCAGGAAAATGCAGGCGTGGCTAGGCGAAAGCAGGGCGTGTTTGTGACATCAAATCCGGAACTGAATGGTCTGAAGTGATCACAAGCGCTGAGTAGGTCTGAAGCAACTCAGAAACTGCACAAAAATCCTTTCGTTCGCACTTCTGCTAAGCAAAGATACACTCCCAGAGGGCGGCGGCTTAGCGTTTGCACGGCTGCTAAAAACTGCTAGCGAGCGATCAACTCGGAATGACCCCCATAGTGCCTAATATTGTATAACAACATTTTCCTCTAATGGCCAAAAACATGTGCACTGCAGGTGGGGCAGATGTAACATGTGCAGAGAGAGTTAGATTTGGGAGTATTATATAGTTTCTGTGCAGGGTAAATACTGGTTGCTTTATTCTTACACTGCAATTTAGATTTCAGTTTAAGCACACCTCACCCAAATCTAACTATCTCTGCACATGTTACATCTGCCCCACCTGCAGTGCACATGTTACACCTGCCTCCCTGCAGTGCAGCATGGTTTTGCACATTAGAGGAAAATGTTGTTTTGCAATCAATCTTGAATTAGGCCCATAGTACCACATTCAGTCAGTGACCGGCGTGGTGTCGGCAGAGAATTCTTTGCTGGTTTTGTATAAGGTGCAGTATGGTAAGAAGAGCTGCATTATTGTTACTGATATTCTATAGGATAAATTACTGGATAAAACTAACCTACAACTTTCCTATCTCAGTTTGTAGTAATATTACATTGATATCATCATGTGTGTGAATGTGTGTATTATATATGTGTATATATGTGTGTATATGTGTGTAATAAAAATGTGTATATATGTGTGTAATATAAATGTGTATATATAAGAGATGTGCACTGGACACTTTTCGGGTTTTGGATTCGGTTCCGCTGTCGTGTTTTGTATTCGGACGCGTTTTGGCAAAACCTCCCTTTCGTATTTTTGTCGGATTCATATGCGTTTTGGATTTGGGTGGGTTTTTTTTCAAAAAACCCTCATAAACAGCTAAAATTATAGAATTTGGGGGTAATTTTGATCCTATAGTATTATTAACCTCAATAACCATAATTTCCACTCATTTCCAGTCTATTCTGAACACCTTACACCTCACAATATTATTTTTAGTCCTAAAATTTGCACCAAGGTCGCTGGATGACTAAGCTAAGCGACCCAAGTGGGTGGCACAAACACCTGGCCCATCTAGGAGTGGCACTGCAGTGTCAGGCAGGATGGCACTTAAAAAAATAGTCCCCAAACAGCACATGATGCAAAGATAAATAAATATAAAAAAAGAGGTGCAAGATGGAATTGTCCTTGGGCCCTCCCACCCACCCTTATGTTGTATAAGCAGGACATGCACAATTTAACGAACCCATCATTTCAGCGACAGGGTCTGCCACACGACTGTGGCTGAAATGACTGGTTGGTTTGGGCCCCCACCAAAAAAGAAGCAATCAATCTCTCCTTGCACAAACTGGCTCTACAGAGGCAAGATGTCCACCTCATCCTCATCGTCCGATTCCTCACCCCTTTCACTGTGTACATCCTCCTCCTCACAGAGTATCAATTCGTCCCCACTGGAATCCACCATCTCAGGTCCCTGTGTACTTTCAGGAGGCAATTGCTGGTGAATGTCTCCACGGAGGAATTGATTATAATTAATTTTGATGAACATCATCTTCTCCACACTTTCTGGAATTAACCTCATACGCCGATTGCTGACAAGGTGAGCGGCTGCACTAAACACTCTTTCGGAGTACACACTGGAGGGAGGGCAACTTAGGTAAAATAAAGCCAGATTGTGCAAGGGCCTCCAAATTGCCTCTTTTTCCTGCCAGTATACGTACGGACTGTCTGACATGCCTACAGTGATGCTGCTACTCATATAATCCTCCACCATTCTTTCAATGGTGACAGAATCATGTGCAGTGACAGTAGACGACATGTCAGTAATCGTTGGCAGGTCCTTCAGTCCGGACCAGATGTCAACACTTGCTCCTGACTGCCCTGCATCACCGCCAGCGGGTGGTTTTGGAAATTTTATCCTTTTCCTGGCAGCTCCAGTGGCGGAACAAAATGAAGGAGCAGTTGTTTGCAGGTCACGTTTCGCTTAACTTGACAATTGTCTCACCAGCAGGTCTTTGAACATCTGCAGACTTGTGTCTGCCGGAAAGAGAGATACAACGTAGGCTTTAAACCTATGATCGAGCATGGTGGCCAGAATGTAGTGCTCTGATTTCAACAGATTGACCACCCGTGAATCCTGGTTAAGCGAATGAAGGGCTCCATCCACAAGTCCCACATGCCTAGCGGAATCGCTCTGTTTTTGCTCCTCCTTCAATCTCTCCAGCTTCTTCTACAAAAGCCTGATGAGGGGAATGCATACAACTGCATTTTTTAGGACACTGGTGAGTCTTTTTCTAACGTCTGTGTACATTCTCGGTATCGCCTGCCTAGAGAAGTGGAACCTAGATGGGATTTGGTACCGGGGACACAGTACCTCAATCAAGTCTCTAGTTCCCTGTGAACTAACGGCGGATACTGGACGCACATCTAACACCAACATAGTTGTCAAGGCCTCAGTTATCCACTTTGCAACAGGATGACTGCTGTGATATTTCATCTTCCTCGCAAAGGACTGTTGGACAGTCAATTGCTTACTGGAAGTAGTACAAGTGGTCTTACGACTTCCCCTCTGGGATGACAATCAACTCCCAGCAGCAACAACAGCAGCGCCAGCAGCAGTAGGCGTTACACTCAAGGATGCATCGGAGGAATCCCAGGCAGGAGAGGACTCGTCAGACTTTCCAGTGACATGGCCTGCAGGACTATTGGCTTTCCTGGGTAAGGAGGAAATTGACACTGAGGGAGTTGGTGGGGTGGTTTGCGCGAGCTTGGTTACAAGAGGAAGGGATTTACTGGTCAGTGGACTGCTTCCGCTGTCGCCCAAAGATTTTGAACTTGTCACTGACTTATTATGAATGCGCTGCAGGTGACGTATAAGGGAGGATGTTCCGAGGTGGTTAACGTCCTTACCCCTACTTATTACAGCTTGACAAAGGGAACACACGGCTTGACACCTGTTGTCCGCATTTTCTGTTGAAATAATTCCACACCGAAGAGGTGATTTTTTGGGGATTTTGACCAGGCATGTCAATGGCCTTATTCATGGGATCTGGACTGAAAGTCGACAGTAACTAGGTCGACAATGTCTAGGTCGACCACTATTGGTCGACAGTAACTAGGTCGACAGGGTGTCTAGGTCGACATGGTCTTTAGGTCGACATGTTCTAGGTCGACAGGTCAAAAGGTCGACATGAGTTTTTCACAATTTTTTTCTTTTTTTGAACCTTTTCATACTTAACGATACACGTGGGCTACGATTGGAACGGTAATCTGTGCCGAGCGAAGCGAAGGCACCATGCGAGGGGACGCGGTGCACTAATTGGGGTTCCCGGTCACTCTACGAAGAAAACGACACCAAAATAACATTAAAAACTCATGTCGACCTTTTGACCTGTCGACCTAGAACATGTCGACCTAAAGACCCTGTCGACCTAGACACTCTGTTGACCTAGTTACTGTCGACCAATAGTGGTCGACCTAGACATTGTCGACCTAGTTACTGTCGACTTTCAATACCACACCCCTTATTCATCCCACCGACAACAGGTGTCTCCCCGGGTGCCTGACTTAAACAAACCACCTCACCATAAGAATCCTCCTTGTCAATTTCCTCCTCAGCGCCAGCAACACCCATATCCCCAGCCTGGTGTACTTCAACAGTGACATCTTCAATTTGAATATCAGGAACTGGACTGTGGGTGCTCCTTCCAGCACTTGCAGGGGGCGTGCAAATGGTGGAAGGAGCCAACTCTTCCCGTCCAGTGTTGGATTTGTGATTTAGAAGAACGCACAGTTCTTTGCTGTGCTTTTGCCAGCTTAAGTCTTTTCAGTTTTCTAGCGAGAGGCTGAGTGCTTCCATCCTCAGTTGAAGCTGAACCACTAGCCATGAACATAGGCCAGGGCCTCAGCCGTTCCTTGCCACTCCGTGTCGTAAATGGCATATTTCAAGTTAGAGGAACTCCCGCACCAGATTATACATTAGTGATCCTTTATAGGGAATATTTATAATATAACATATTGTGCTGATAAATATTTCAGCGCAATTGTATTCAAGTGGTGCTGCTTGTTGATCTGAATATATGAATATGTAGAGAAAGAAAAAAAGCAAATCAACTTTATATAGCAGCACTCATTCCCTAAGTTCTTTTTTCATAGCAAATGTACTTTATTCAAATATTTTAATAGAAATAATATAAACTTGGAAAAAGATTCTCAATACCCATATGTGATGTAAGTGCCTTTATTATTATCACATATGATGTATTTTATGTCCCCTTATAACAGAGGGGACAACTGAAGTGAAATATTAAAACAATAGAGACAGAATAACGTGTAAGAAAAAATTAAATTTGTGTGTATAGAGATGAATTTAAAAACATGCTGATACGCTGTCTTGATTTATAAATCAATGAATGCCTGTGATTAGAGAAATTGTCAAATGATTTGTTTAATTTATTGAAACAACCACTGACTCCTTTTGGCCAGTGATGTTTGTTCAGGGTTATAAAATGTATCAGTGTTGTAACAATTCTAGTACATTCTCAGTTTTGTGGATCAAAGTGCAACATTTGTTGCTATATGGTAATGCAACAATAATGTTAGAAACAACACTGCATATATCCGGATGACACTTTGTCTGTCTATTTATCTACAAATTTAAGGCTGTTGTTGCCTTCAGTAATGCCGGTATATGATTGCACGCTGACAAATGGTAATTTGATATTGGGTATTATAAATTACCCCTGTTGGAATGTGTGCTCACTAGCCACTACTCTCAAATTGGTATCCTGCTATCACAGCAATACCTAGGATGAAGATTGCAATTTAGTACTGTGCTGTTTTAAGAATAAGCCTGCTTAGACACCTCTTTATGAAATTCTATAAGAGGGGAATATTAAGTAAATGTATGCATATTAATGCTGCTGCAAAAATTGCTGTTTAAACATGTGCAGCTAATTCAAGCACATATGAATCTCGAGTTGGTGATTTCATCCTTTTATGACCCCTGTATGGTTCCAGTGATATATGTTCATAATAAAACAGGGGGGAGCATGCCAGATTTTTGAGAGATATAGATGGTTTATTTTATTCTCTTATATCTTAATGTGACCATTTACAGGACCTGCTATTATCTCAGTATCAAGTTGGTATTGCACCGCGGCACAAACATGCACTCATAAAGAACACCTTAGTGTATATTGGAGAGCTTCAAACAAGCAATCTTAGTTTATATGCAATCTTCTATAGGATTTATGTATATGTTTAAATACTACTGCAAGTATGCTGTCATAGATGAACAGTTAATCCAAACCTGTGTAGTTTCCAAATAGATGGTTATATCATTACATGATCACTGTTAGTTGTTATCCCAGTGATATGTGTTCACAGTAAATCAAGCATGTCAGAATTTTCAAAGATATAAATAGCTTGTTTGGATTTCCCATATACACATATAACAATTCAGGTCCCTGTTACTGCCTGCAAAGTCTGGCTGGTATTGCCATGCAGCACTGGTACCCATTAAGAGTTACCCCTCTGGTATGTATGGTAGAATTGATTGCAGGCAAGTGGCTAGTACTAAGAGCAAACCCTCCTATCTTCTATATATATTTTGCCAGCATGTATCTATTAGTCTAACAAATAACCCTTCCTAATATTCTGGTATACACAGGTTGTTAATACATGATAATATTTCTATTGACAGCGCACAGCTGAGCCGATGCGCATTTCACTTTATTAAGCTTCGTCAGGGCTTATAGTCATGGGCGCCCGCCTCAGGGAGCATATTTATTGTTAATCATAGCCAATCCGAGGAGAGCAGCATTGGATGGGCCAATCCTATTATCGGGACAGGGAATTCAAATCCCTGTCCGTTGTATTCAGAGACTCTGTGCGCGGCGGCCGCTAATTGCCGGCAGCGCGTCTAAAGAATTCGAGGGACAAATTAGGCCCGAGAATAAATAAGCGTCCTGGGTTTTTTAAAAGAAGGAGCCTGGGGCAGGGATTAAGGGAAAGGGGGAGGGGGGGGGGGGTAGAGCAGGTAGCACAGTAGGGTCCTATAGGAGAAAGGGGAGGAGAGTTACCTGGGAGGTACAAAAGACCAGGAAGACCAGGCAGGCTCCCTCTTTCATTGCTGATCAAGGATCCAAGAAGGCACCCACCATCACAGCTCCTGGAATCATGGAAAGAGATAAGTACAATTTAAAATTTTTTACCCCTCCCAGCGCTCCCCCTCTCACAAACTGCAGGTATACACACACAGTAGCCCACATTCACGTAGGATTATACTTCCCTTGCCAAGTTAAACCCCATCGCTGTGCAGCTAGCACACGCTAGCAGCATGCCCAGGCCAAAGAGGAACGCCCCCCCCCCCCCGGCGTCTCATTCAAGCAGACGCTTTCAAGGCCACGACAGCGCGCGGTGCAGCGCGCAGCCACGGGCCCCGGACGGGGTCGGCGAGACCTCCGCCCGCTTCCCCCCTCCATTCTTGGCTGGCAAGCGGCGGCCTCGAGGCGGGCTCCGGCGCGTCAGCGCTCAGCCCGTCGCGGGATGTAGCACCTCACATCCCGTCGCGCGGCGTGCACCCCCTCCCCTTCCGGCGCCGAGCGAACGCGTCACGCTCGGCGCCGCTCTACGGCAGCGGCAGCCTGATTCAGTGGCTTCGGCGGGGCAGGCCCCACCGCCGGAGCCCGCAAGGACCCCCCCCCCCGCATCACCGGACAGGTGCAGCACGTACCCACACATGATGGGGCGTGCGCACCAGCGGCAGCAGCAGACCACAGCTCCGGAGGTGCAGGGCCCACCACCGGAGCACATAGGTACACCCCCCGCATCCCAGTACACAAATAGCACGTACCCATACATGATGGGGCGTGCAAACCAGCAGCAGCAACAACAGTTCACGGCTCCGGCGGGACAGGCCCCACCGCCGGAGCCCACACATACACCCCCCGCATCCCAGTGCACGCGTGGCACGTACCCACACATGATGGGGCGTGCCCAGCAGCAGCATATCACGCCTCCGGCGGCACAGGCCCCACCGCCGGAGCCCGTGCAGACACCACCAGCGACGCTGCATATGAGCCACCCGTACCCACCAATGTTGGTGCGGGACACCCTCACACCGCACGCACGCGCAGAGCAAGCGGCATGCAGCCAGCCGCAATACGCAGCGGTACAGCAGCTAGGGTGGGGGCAGCAGCACGCAGCGCTCCCCCCCTGGTGGCAGGCAGGGCTGCACCTTCCCCCGGCCCATTACTCACAATGGGCGAGCTGCTGGCCCACCACCGCCCAAACTCCATGGTACCCACCCCCGTCGCAGCCAGCGGCAGCAAGCCATTACACACACCCGGGAGGAGCCATACACAGGGCACTCCCCCTCCAGCCATGCGGGCTGCCCCTCACCTTAGACAGCGGCCCGCAGCAGCATACGGGTCAGGCAATGGGGACAGGGATCAGCGAAGCTTGAGGTCAGGAGACCGCAGACAGAGCAGTGGGGCGCAGGCCCTCCAGCCGCTAGAGGGGCAGCAGCAGCGGCACCCAGCGGAACAGCCTCAGCCGCAACCAGCGGATACGTTACACATGTCCTCTGTGAGATTACAGGTTCCAGCCTCCATAGAAGGTAGGCAGCCGGCAGCAGGGTCATCGGATCAAGTCGCGGCGGGCGCGCTGCGCGACGAGGGACAGAACGAAGCGGCAGAGATGGTCAAGCGGACACCCGAGGCTACAGGAACAGGTGAGCAAAAGTCTTTTTCCAGCAGTAGCGAATCATACACTGACTCTAGCGACTCATCTAGCTCCGCCGAAAGGCGGCGACAGTTCAGAAAATATTTTAAACGCAAAAGGAGTAGCAAGAAGCGCAGCAGGGAGACCGGGAAGAAGGGGGACGCAGGGCCAGAATCGCAAGAGAGCATGGTGCACTGCGCTAATACAGCAATATTGAGGGGGGTTAGGCCAAAAGTAAAGGAGGGTATACGCAAGGGGAAGTTCGTGGACGTATTCGCAATGACGGAAGAAGCGAAACGCAGTCTAGAGGCGGCCAAGGCAGCGGGCACAAGGGAGGAGGAGGCGCGGAGAGATTACGCTCATTGGACGGAGGGTATGTACGTTTTCGCAGCGTGCTACATTGAGTCAAGGCCAGCCGAGGCCTTGAACATCCTCCGTTACATGCACATGATACATAGCATGTACATGACGGCCAGAGCATGGGTTTGGAGGCAATATGACGAGAAATTTAGAAAAAAGCAAGAAGGGTTGAAGGTCATTAGCTTTGGGGTGAAAGACGTAGAAGTTTGGCTGGAAGTCACAAATCAGGCGGCGCAAGCGGCAGAGCGCAGGCAGCCCTTTCTGCCAAAAGCAGGCGGTAGCGCCGCAACAAAAGGGAAATGCTATGCGTTTAATTCCACCACATGCAGCAGGGGAGCGGGTTGCCGTTACAAGCACACATGCATACGCTGCAACGCAAATCATTCAGCCAAAGACTGCAGTCGCGCACAAGGTAAAGGGGGTGATAAGCAAGGCGCCCTCCCCAATAAATACTGAACCGCTACAGCGTTGGCTAGGCCGCTACCCGCTAAGAGGGGAGGCGGCCTTTTTGGAAAAGGGGTTCATGGAGGGGTTCAAGTTGCCAATAGAGAGGCCAGTGTCAGCAGTAGCAAAAAGGAATTTAAAGTCAGCAAGAGATTTCCCGGAGGTGGTCAGGGCCAAAATAGAAGGGGAAATTCAGTTGGGGCGCATGGCGGGACCATTCCCCTCGCCGCCCCTAGAAGGGCTGTGCGTTTCACCGCTAGGTGTCGTCCCTAAGAAGGAGGCGGGGAAGTTCCGGTTGATACAGCACCTGTCTTTTCCAGAGGACGAATCAATAAACGATGCCCTAGACCCCCAGGCCTGTAGCGTATCATACCAATCGTTCGAGCAGGCGCTAGCTATGGTGCAGGGATGCGGCGAAGGGGCGTTGCTGGCGAAAGTGGATATCGAGTCCGCGTTTCGCCTGCTACCACTACACCCAAATTCCTTCAAGTACATGGGGTTTAAGCTAGGCGATCAATACTACATAGACAAGTGCTTACCAATGGGTTGCTCTATCTCATGCACTTTCTTCGAGCGGTTCAGCTCATTCCTAGAATGGTGCGTGAAGGCAGGGACAGGCGCGAGCGGGGTAACACATTACTTAGACGACTTCCTGCTAATGGGCCCTAAGGGCAGCAAGGAGTGCGAGGAGCTATTGTTCTCGACGCAGGCGCTGTTCAGTCAGCTAGGGGTCCCGATAGCAGCAGAGAAGACGGAAGGGCCCACAACAAGGCTAACATTTCTAGGCATAGAGATTGACACGGAGCTTGGCCTGTGCCGGCTACCGGTAGAGAAGATAGAGAAACTAAAGGGCATGCTGCAGGAGTGCGCAGGGGCAGAAAAAGTCACGCTAAAACAGATGCAGTCGCTGTTAGGATTGTTGAACTTTGCATGCAGGGTCATTCCCATGGGCAAAGTGTTTTGCCGCAGGTTAAAGAAGGCGACCTGCGGGGTCAAGAAAGCGCGATACAAGATACGCATATCAAGCGAACTGAGGCAGGACATACGGGTATGGTTGGAATTCCTAAAAGAGTTCAATGGGGTACGAATATGGCTGCCCGAACCAGTGCACAGCACAGGGCTACAATTGTACACCGACGCCTCTGGGGCAGTCGGCTTCGGGGCTTACTTGGGGGGGGAATGGTGTGCGCAGCCCTGGCCAGAGGCATGGCGGGAAGCCGGGTGGACAAAAAATATGTTGCTGCCGGAGCTCTTCCCGATAATAGTGGCGGTGGAGTTATGAGCAGACAGGTTAGCGAACAAAAGCATAGTATTCTGGTGCGATAACTTAGGGGTGGTACAGGCGATAAGCAACCAAAAAGCAGAATCGCCACAAGCGCTCAGGCTACTGAGGCACCTAGTGCTGCGCTGCTTGCAAAAGAACATAGACTTCATAGCGCGCCACGTCCCGGGGGTGGAAAATGAGATTGCGGATGCGCTTTCCAGGTTCCAGTGGGGTAGATTCAGGACGCTGGCACCACAAGCCAGGTCGGAAGGTTTACACTGTCCTGATTATATCTGGCAGATTATCAAGCCGGGCTAGCAAGGCTAGCAAGAAAGGCAGTGGCACCGCGGACGCTGAGGACGTACGAGGCGGCTTTCAGCGAATGGCAGGCGTTCAGGATAGGAAAAAGAGAGGCGGGTAAGAACGCTCGCGAGGAACTGTTGGAGTACGTGTGGCAGGGGTATAGCCAGGGGAGATCTAAGGCAGCAATGTCCGCAACACTCGCAGGGATAGCATACGTCTCAAAGCTGAGAGGGGAGGAGGACCCCACAAAGTCATTTTTGTTATCAAAAGCGCTAAAAGGGTGGGCAAGGGAGCAGGCAACGCCAGGGGACGCGCGCAGGCCCATAGGGCGCCCCATGCTTAAGAACTTAATAGAAGTAGTCAGTCGCATTGCAGCGGATGAGTACGAAACAGGGCTTTTCCGCCTGGCTTTTTCCCTCGCATTCTTAGGAGCTTTCAGGGTAGGGGAGCTGGTAGCGAGCTCCAAGAGCTCAAAAGATTCGGGCCTAATGGCAGGCAACGTAGCGGTGGAAAAAGACAGGGTGCTCTGCAAGATACACAAGTCCAAAACAGATCAGTTAGGCCGGGGGCGCTGGGTAACGATAGGAAGGCAGGAAGAGGAAAGCACATGCGCAGTAACACTAGCAAGCGATTTCGAGCGGAAACGCCCGCAAGGGCCCTGGCCGCAGTGGCTAGTGCACGATAGCGGTTCTCCCCTGACTAGATTCCAGTTCCAAAGCGTATTCAAGAAGGGCCTGAGGGCATTACAGCTGCCCGTGGGGCAATACGGTACCCATTCCTTTAGGATAGGGGCGGCAACCTGCGCGGAGGCTGAGGGGCTGCCGGCAAGCGAGATCAAAAAGCTAGGCAGCTGGAAGTCGGGAGCGTACAAGGTATACTTACGCACGGAAAAGCACGACTAGAAAGCAGCGCGGCGTCTTTCGCGAAACCCAAGGCCTTAAGCTGCCCGCCATTAAAATGGGGGAGTGAAGGACTTTTTCCAATTTTGCCCTCAAACAAAATGAGGTTTTGTGGTTTTCACCTTCATATGGGTCGCGTGAAAGTTCGCAAGCAAAGGCCGCATACAACAGGGGGTAACGTACATGTGTAATTCTGCTTTTCAGGAGGGAAAAAGAAGGACGGGAGAGTGGATGGTCGGCCACTCGTATATTTACTGGGCCAGCAGACACAAATCAGCAGGGAGCTTAGCACAAAAGTGGGGGGCAAAAGTGGAATGGATAGGCATCAGGGGTTTGAGGTGGAAAGGGCTACGGGACACGTTGCTAAGGAACGAGAGGGCACAGGGGATGCCAGGGAGGGTCGTAATACACCTAGGGGGCAACAATCTGGGATAAAAAGCAAGGGGAGCGAGCTGATTACGGCAATACAAGCTGACATTCAATGGCTGAAGGGAAGGTGGCCCAATACAGGGATCACATGGTCCGATATAGTCCCAAGGGCGCAGGGGGGCCCGGGGTTAGAAAGGGTCAGAAGGAAGGTGAACAAAGCAGTAGCCCGCCTATTAACGGAAGAAGGCGATACAATCGCCAGGCACCCGTTGTTGAGGTTCGGAGAGGAAGGGCTGTTCAGGCAAGACGGAGTACACCTGACAGAGGAAGGTTTAGCTATATTCTTGGGCGACATAGCAGAAAGCGTCAGTGGGAGGCAGGAGGTAGCAGCGGGTGGCGGGCCTGGGTTCTAGGAACCAGGCTATGGCGGCAAGCAGTGCTCCTCGGCGGTCTGTAGTAGCGCAACGTCGGTTGGCCGGCACTTCCCCAGATACTCGGCGAATTTGTCGTGGCCTCAAGGGCCGACACGGTCGTCATCTTAAGGGTGGACCGGTGCTATGCCAATGGTGGGAAGTGGTACCGCTCAGCTAACTTGCGCAAGGGCGGGACTTAGGTTCCGCCCCGTTGTTTAATTTAGGAGAAATTAAATTGGAGGCTGTAGCCGGGGGTATGCACTGCTTTCTCGCCACCCACTTATAGAGTACCAATTCTAATCCAATCAATAAATTTGGCTGTGACCTTTTAAATCGCAATTCAGTTGTCCGAGTGGTTATTGGGGAGAAAACGGGGGGTAGGGGGTGGACGGCGAGGCCGTTAATAAAATCAATGGACGGCTTAAAGAATTCGAGGGACAAATTAGGCCCGAGAATAAATAAGCGTCCTGGGTTTTTTAAAAGAAGGAGCCTGGGGCAGGGATTAAGGGAAAGGGGGAGGGGGGGGGGATAGAGCAGGTAGCACAGTAGGGTCCTATAGGAGAAAGGGAAGGAGAGTTACCTGGGAGGTACAAAAGACCAGGAAGACCAGGCAGGCTCCCTCTTTCATTGCTGATCAAGGATCCAAGAAGGCACCCACCCGCCCGCCCAAATGATAGGGCAATAGGCCCTCGTAATCGGGAAGTGAATTGTTTTATTAGTCATTTCGGTGGTGGCACCGATAGGCCAGTCCAGAGTTTTCAGCATCACCAGGGCGAGGGTGAGGTAACTGGAATTGAAATTAAGTACGCCCGGTGGAGGCACCGTCAGGCCAATTCTGGCTTTAAGCATGGTCTGGCAAAAGAGGTCCAGCAGGCGCGGCAAGCAGTGCTCCTCGGCGGTCTGTAGTAGCGCAACGTCGGTTGGCCGGCACTTCCCCAGATACTCGGCGAATTTGTCGTGGCCTCAAGGGCCGACACGGTCGTCATCTTAAGGGTGGACCGGTGCTATGCCAATGGTGGGAAGTGGTACCGCTCAGCTAACTTGCGCAAGGGCGGGACTTAGGTTCCGCCCCATTGTTTAATTTAGGAGAAATTAAATTGGAGGCTGTAGCCGGGGGTATGCACTGCTTTCTCGCCACCCACTTATAGAGTACCAATTCTAATCCTATCAATAAATTTGGCTGTGACCTTTTAAATCGCACTTCAGTTGTCCGAGTGGTTATTGGGGAGAAAAAGGGGGGTAGGGGGTGGACGACGAGGCCGTTAATAAAATCAATGGACGGCTTAACCTTTTCTCTGGTTAGTGATTACTAAGCGGCTCTGTGATAGCCGCTAATTGCAGCCACCCGCGGCACTGGTCCTTTCCCCATCTCTGAATGAGTGAGCAGGCCTGTTCCTGAGTGATTGAGAGCGCCCTGGAATCTGTAATTAGTAGATCTGTCAAGTCTCGTTACCCTGGGAAACGACAAACAATCCCACAATCACGGCAAATTCAGTTCCTACATGATGGACTAGACATTCTGTATGGGATTACCACTTCTAAACATGCATTAGTTTGTGATAATAGAAAGATCTTACCACATATATACAGATGATGTGCCTATATACATTTAATTAATTTTAATGATGTATTTATTACGGAAATTGGAGGGATGAAACATGTTCTATTGATTATAGTTCTGTATTCTAGGTTTTTGTTATACTGAATAATCAAACAGTGATAAAAGTGAGAGATTAAATAAACTGTGAAATGTAAAATAAACAAGTTTCGTTTAAAATAGTGACCGTGTGTGCAAATAAATTATTACAAATAAACTAAGTGAAAAAACAAGCTGTGTTGTGCTTGTGTTATCTACATAGATTAGAAGGTGATTAATGATGAGTGTGATAAAATAAATTATATGATCATGTAATATGATCATGTGTAGTGTCTGAGAAATAAATTATATTGTGAACGTGATTTTATTATGTTTAAAAGAATAACTACTGTCAGCTATCTGACCACATAAATTTTATTGTTATATGGTCATGTGCAGATAAGTGTTATTAATTATTCAATATTTTCTACTTTTATAAGAGCCTGTTATAGATGTAACGCTATTTTTCAGCAGTGTAAGAGCTAATGTGTTATATTAATCCATTTATATTTAATAAAAATAACTTAAAGACATGACAACAATGTATTTGGTGTCTATAATAAAGTGCCTTTATAGTGTTCCTAATGCCCATAAAATTATGATTATTCCTTACGGATTGTGTTCCTTATAAATAAGTGTTCTGTGACCTATACATACATTTATTAAATATATCTTATGTTTTTACCCCAATCACTGAGAAAATAGTATTTGATTTTATTACTATTTCCAGTGGTGCCAATTTCGTGGAAACCTCGGATACATGAATGTCATTTTATTGTTATCATTCCGGATCCTTCTATTGGCCAGAAATATATCCATTAGCTATTTTATTTTTGTGGCTAGGTAACAAATGTATCTTGGTTGTGTGGCCATCATTTATCTAGCCCCTTAGTATTTCATTTTCTCCCCCCCCCATATTTCCAGAATTTACCTCCCCTTACATCCATCAGTTGAAGCTGAACTATCAATTTTTGTTAATTTTTTTAATTTATAGTAATATACCTCTTCTTACATGGGTTCCAATAAATGTATATCAACTGTAAATATCTCAATGAACTTCTGATGAATATATATTAAATATACCAATAAATTTACACCCATTTTTCTTCTCCTTGTGTGGACTCCAGGTAAGTGCATATAAACTATAGGTAGATAAGTGACCTCCACATAAGTATGTATTGAGAAAATACAAGCTACAGGTAAGTGCATGGATTTCAGGTACATGTGAATCAAATGTACACATGCTATCGTTCATATAAAGACCATTATTTTCCCAAGGTAAGTATGTATATGTTATATAGAGGCCAATTTTTGTTCATTCCCCCCCCCCACCCCCCATATTTTGCATGTTTTTAGAGTGGAATTTAAATTTATATGCATGTTAGCAATTGTCCAGATGTTGGTCTATTCAATTAGACCCATCTGGCTACATTGATGATACCCTCATCCTCTGACATTTACAGGAAGGCTGAATAGTGTATTTCTTCATTTAGTCCTAACGGCGTAAGACTATTGAGTAGGAAGATCTGTCTAGACTCTCTTTTCAGGAGCTCTTTATTGATATTACCACCTCTTATCCCCATTTCTACTTTCTCAAGTCCAAAGACTTTCATCTTAGTGGGGTCACTTCCATGTTCTCTCCTGAAATGCCTGGCAACACTTGTAAGTTGTTTCATGTTTTCATGATCTCGCTGGGCATTTTTAATGTGGCTTGCATGCTCAAATATGCATTTTTTGAGCTGCCTTTTGGTCATGCCCACGTATCTTAGCCCACAAGGGCAAGTCAGGCAATAAATGACAGCTTGCGTGGCACAATTGATGAAACCCCGAATTTTGACTGCATCATTATATTTGTTAGAGTAAGTTTTAGTTGGTTGTATGAAGCCACAAGCTTTACACTTTCCGCATTGATAACAACCTTCCACTGAAGGATCTTGTTTCTTTGCTCCAATAAAGTGACTACGCACTAATTTGTCTCGTAAGTTTGGAGATTTTCTCCAACTAATTTGGATCCTGCTGCCAATTTCTTTCTTGAGATCTTCATCTGTCATAAGGACATGGCAGTGCTTCTGCAAGGCTTGGTTGATACTTTTCCATTCCTTGCAGTAGGTGCCTATAAACCTGGTCTGGGTTTGTCCTTCGATCTTCTGTTTTGGTGTAAATGGCATATTGGCAAGTTTACACTTCTCCTCAGACGATTTTAATTTAGATTTTTGGGTCATTTTACTGAACTTTAGTGTTTTGGATTTTACATGCTCTCTACTATGACATTGGGCATCGGCCTTGGCAGACGACGTTGATGGCATTTCATCGTCTCGGCCATGACTAGTGGCAGCAGCTTCAGCACGAGGTGGAAGTGGATCTTGATCTTTCCCTATTTTACCCTCCACATTTTTGTTCTCTATTTTTTAATGTGTGGAATTATATGCCAGTAATATTATTATATCAATAGCAATGGCCTACTGTACTGTACTATATATACTGGTGGTCACCAAAATGTTGCACTGTACTACTATATACTGCTCACAACAATGCAGCACAGATATGGATACTTGAAGTGACACAGGGCTGCAAGATACAGCAATGGCCTACTGTACTGTAATACTATATATACTGGTGGTCACCAAAATGCTGCACTATACTACTATATACTGATCACTACAATGCAGCACAGATATGGATACTTGAAGTGACACAGGGCTGCAAGATACAGCAATGGCCTACTGTACTGTAATACTATATATACTGGTGGTCACCAAAATGCTGCACTGTACTACTATATACTGCTCACAACAATACAGCTCAGATATGGATACTTGAAGTGACACGGAGCTGCAAGATACAGCAATGGCCTACTGTACTGTACTACTATATATACTGGTGGTCACCAAAATTCTGCACTGTACTACTATATACTGCTCACAACAACGCAGCACAGATGTGGATACTTGAAGTGACACAGAGCTGCAAGATACAGAAATGACCTACTGTACTGTACTATTATACTGGTGGTCACCAAAATGCTGCACTGTACTACTATATACTGCTCACAACAATGCAGCACAGATATGGATACTAGAAATGACACAGAGCTGCAAGATACAGCAATGGTCTACTGTACTGTACTACTATATGTACTGGTGGTCACCAAAATTCTGCACTGTACTACTATATACTGCTCACAACAATGCAGCACAGATATGGATACTAGAAGTGACACAGAGCTGCAAGATACAGCAATGGCTTACTGTACTGTACTACTATACTAGTGGTCACCAAAATGCTGCACTGTACTACTATATAATATATACTTGTCACACAACAATGCAGCAGATATTGGGGGTAATTCCAAGTTGATCGCAGCAGGATTTTTGATAGCAATTGGGCAAAACCATGTGCACTGCAGGGGGGGCAGATATAACATGTGCAGAGAGAGTTAGATTTGGGTGGGGTGTGTTCAATCTGCAATCTAATTTGCAGTGTAAAAAAAAAAGCAGCCAGTATTTACCCTGCACAGAAATAAAATAACCCACCCAAATCTAACTCTCTCTGCACATGTTATATCTGCCACACCTGCAGTGCACATGGTTTTGCCCAACTGCTAAAAAATTTCCTGCTGCGATCAACTTGGAATTACACCCCATGTGCACTGATCAGGATACTAGAACTGAGTCTGACACGAAGCTGTAAGATACAGCAATGTCCTACTGTACTGTACTACTATATACTGGTGGTCACCACAATGCAGCACACTGAGCACAGATATTGAGCTTTTCAGGCAAAGAATGTAGCCACGTCCTCTCCGCTCAATCTACAATGCACGAGTGAAAATGGCGGCGACGTGCGGTTCTTTATATAGAATACAAATCTCGCGAGAATCCGACAGCTGGATGATGACGTTCGGCCTTGTTCGGGTTAACCGAGCAAGGCGGAAGATCGGAGGCTGCCTCGGACCCGTGTAAAACACGTGCAGTTCGGGGGGGTTTGGATCTCGACGAACCGAACCCGCTCATCTCTAGTTATTATTATATGACATTATCAGTGATTCCCCCGCTCATCCTCCTGTCTATCTGTGTGTTACCCAGATGCTGTGCTCCACTTACACACAGGCTCCATGCCGTAATGTGCATCATGTGTGTGTTGTTATTATTATGTGGTATTATCAGTGATTCCCCCGCTCATCCTCCTGTCTATCTGTGTGTTACCCGGACGCTGCGCTCCACTTACACACAGGCTCCATGCTGTAATGTGCATCGTGTGTGTGTTATTATTATGTGTCATTATCAGTGATTCCCCCGCTCATCCTCCTGTCTATATGTGTGTTACCCGGACGCTGTGCTCCACTTACACACAGGCTCCATGCTGTAATGTGCATTGTGTGTGTTATTATTATGTGTCATTATCAGTGATTCCCCCGCTCATCCTCCTGTCTATCTGTGTGTGACCCGGACACTGCGCTCCACTTACACACAGGCTCCATGCTGTAATGTGCATCGTGTGTGTGTTATTATTATGTGTCATTATCAGTGATTCCCCCGCTCATCCTCCTGTCTATATGTGTGTTACCCGGACGCTGCGCTCCACTTACACACAGGCTCCATGCTGTAATGTGCATCGTGTGTGTGTTATTATTATGTGTCATTATCAGTGATTCCCCCGCTCATCCTCCTGTCTATCTATGTGTTATCCGGACGCTGCGCTCCACTTACACACCGGCTCCATTCTGTAATGTGCATTGTGTGTGTGTTATTATTATGTGGCATTATCAGTGACTCCCCCGCTCATCCTTCTGTCTGTCTGTGTGTTACCCGGACACTGCGCTCCACTTACACACAGGCTCCATGCTGTAATGTGCATTGTGTGTGTGTTATTATTATGTGTCATTATCAGTGATTCCCCCGCTCATCCTCCTGTCTATCTGTGTGTTACCCGGACGCTGCGCTCCACTTACACACAAGCTCCATGCTGTAATGTGCATCGTGTGTGTTATTATTATGTGTCATTATCAGTGAATCCCCGTTCATCCTCCTGTTTATCTGTGTGTTACCCGGACGCTGCACTCCACTTACACACAAGCTCCATGCTGTAATGTGCATCGTGTGTGTGTTATTATTATGTGTCATTATCTGTGATTCTCCCGCTTATCCTCCTGTCTATCTATGTGTTACCTGGACGCTGCGCTCCACTTACACACAGGCTCCATGCTGTAATGTGCATTGTGTGTGTTTTATTATTATGTGTCATTATCAGTGATTCCCCCGCTCATCCTCATGTCTATCTGTGTGTTACCCGGATGCTGCACCCCACTTACACACAGGCTCCATGCTGTATTGTGCATCGTGTGTGTTATTATTATGTGTCATTATCAGTGATTCCCCCACTCATCATCCTGTCTATCTATGTGTTACCTGGACGCTGCGCTCCACTTATACACAGGCTCCATGCTTTAATGTGCATCGTGTGTGTTATTATTATGTGACATTATCAGTGATTCCCCAGCTCATCCTCATGTCTATCTGTGTGTTACCCGGACGCTGCGCTCCACTTACACACAGGCTCCATGCTGTAATGTGCATCATGTGTGTGTTATTATTATGTGTCATTATCAGTGATTCCCCCGCTCATCCTCCTGTCTATCTGTGTGTTACCCGGACGCTGCGCTCCACTTACCCACAGGCTCCATGCTGTAATGTGCATCATGTGTGTGTTATTATTATGTGTCATTATCAGTGATTCCCCCGCTCATCCTCCTGTCTATCTGTGTGTTACCCGGACGCTGCGCTCCACTTACACACAGGCTTCAAGCTGTAATGTGCATCGTGTGTGTGTTATTATGTGTCATTATTAGTGATTCCTACGCTCATCCTCATGTCTATTTGTGTGTTACCCGGACGATGCGCTCCACTTACACACAGTCTCCATGCTGTAATGTGCATCGTGTGTGTGTTGTTATTATTATGTGGTATTATCAGTGATTCCCCCGCTCATCCTCCTGTCTGTCTGTGTGTTACCCGGACGCTGCGCTCCACTTACACACAGGCTCCATGCTGTAATGTGCATCGTGTGTGTGTTATTATTATGTGTCATTATCAGTGATTCCCCCGCTCATCCTCCTGTCTATCTGTGTGTTACCTGGACGCTGCGCTCCACTTACACACATGCTCGATGCTGTAATGTGCATCGTGTGTGTGTTATTATTATGTGTCATTATCAGTGATTCCCCCGCTCATCCTCCTGTCTATCTGTGTGTAACCCGGACGCTGCTCTCCACTTACACACAGGCTCCATGCTGTAATGTGCATCATGTGTGTGTTATTATTATGTGTCATTATCAGTGATTCCCCCGCTCATCCTCCTGTCTATCTGTGTTTTACCCGGATGCTGCATTCCACTTACACACAGGCTCCATGCTGTAATGTGCATCGTGTGTGTTATTATTATGTGTCAATATCAGTGATTCCCCCGCTCATCCCCCTGTTTATCTGTGTGTTACCCGGACGTTGCGCTCCACTTACACACAGGCTCCATGCTGTAATGTGCATCGTGTGTTATTATTATGTGTCATTATCAGTGATTCCCACGCTCATCCTCCTGTCTATCTGTGTGTGACCCGGACGCTGCGCTCCACTTACACACAGTCTCCATGCTGTAATGTGCATCGTGTGTGTGTTGTTATTATTATGTGGTATTATCAGTGATTCCCCCGCTCATCCTCCTGTCTGTCTGTGTGTTACCCGGACGCTGCGCTCCACTTACACACAGGCTCCATGCTGTAATGTGCATCGTGTGTGTGTTATTATTATGTGTCATTATCAGTGATTCCCCCGCTCATCCTCCTGTCTATCTGTGTGTTACCTGGACGCTGCGCTCCACTTACACACATGCTCGATGCTGTAATGTGCATCGTGTGTGTGTTATTATTATGTGTCATTATCAGTGATTCCCCCGCTCATCCTCCTGTCTATCTGTGTGTAACCCGGACGCTGCTCTCCACTTACACACAGGCTCCATGCTGTAATGTGCATCATGTGTGTGTTATTATTATGTGTCATTATCAGTGATTCCCCCGCTCATCCTCCTGTCTATCTGTGTTTTACCCGGATGCTGCATTCCACTTACACACAGGCTCCATGCTGTAATGTGCATCGTGTGTGTTATTATTATGTGTCAATATCAGTGATTCCCCCGCTCATCCCCCTGTTTATCTGTGTGTTACCCGGACGTTGCGCTCCACTTACACACAGGCTCCATGCTGTAATGTGCATCGTGTGTTATTATTATGTGTCATTATCAGTGATTCCCACGCTCATCCTCCTGTCTATCTGTGTGTGACCCGGACGCTGCGCTCCACTTACACACAGGCTCCATGCTGTAATGTGCATCGTGTGTGTGTTATTATTATGTGGTATTATCTGTGATTCCCCCGCTCATCCTCCTGTCTATCTGTGTGTTACCCGGACGCTGCGCTCCACTTACACACGGGCTCCATGCTGTAATGTGCATCATGTGTGTGTTATTATTATGTGTCATTGTAACGAAACGAGATGGACTTGGACTGAGAACCTTTTTATTCATCACTCGTTTCTCTCAGTATAATGTACTTTTTAATCCTTGGCCCAGTCTAGGTACATACACCAGAGCATAGGTGTATCATGTGTTATTTCATGTTATTAGGTATTTAGTGTCTTGCTATTACCTGCAATATGGTATGTATTGGAGATATAAAGACAATTGCCATACTGTGTGACTATAGCAGGACAGGTCATAATGTGTGACAGGAGGAGAGCCAGGCAGCTGTGCTAGTTCATTACCATTTGTATCACATATGTGAGTCCATTGTGTGAGGTGTGATAGGTGTTGCTGGTAATGTAATCAGAACAATGACTGAGTGACTGGTAAGATAGCTAGCTGCCAGCCCAAGTTATGTATCTAGGTCATCAGGTCATCTGGGAGGTAATTAGGTTAGAACTCCCAGAGGATGTACAATGGGTCTCCACAGCAGGATACTGGCTGAAATAGCCTTGGGATATCCTGACTCAACCTCCTGAGTAGACTGTTTGGCACCAGAAGGGATCTGCCTGTCAGGTATATAAGGAGAGCAGGTCTCAATGGAAGGGGGTCTATTGTGGTGGATCCTGTGAATCAGACATCAGCAGGAAACACTCTGAGCTGGGCATCGTTGTGCCACCAGAGGAAACCCTACCAAGACAGGGTCAGTGTGAGCCAGTACCCCAGGCTGGGGGACACAGGACTGTCTAGCAAGAGGTAGTGGTAAGGATACAGATTACTTCTATTGCTACTTATGGATGCTGACTGCAAGAGGCTGCTGGAGGATATGTGCTACCAATTACCCTGTAACATGTGACTATTTTATGGTGTTGTGCTGTCATAATAAAGACTTATTTTTTATATATTCTGATCTGCCCGAGTGAATTGAATCCCACAGAGGGTAACCACCATCCCAGTGAAGCGTGGTTTCCTCACAGTCATTATCAGTGATTCCCCCGCTCATCCTCCTGTCTATCTGTGTTTTACCCAGATGCTGCGCTCCACTTACACACAGGCTCCATGCTGTAATGTGCATCGTGTGTGTTATTATTATGTGTCAATATCAATGATTCCCCCGCTCATCCCCCTGTCTATCTGTGTGTTACCCGGACGCTGTGCTCCACTTACACACAGGCTCCATGCTGTAATGTGCATCGTGTGTGTTATTATTATGTGTCAATATCAATGATTCCCCCGCTCATCCCCCTGTCTATCTGTGTGTTACCCGGACACTGTGCTCCACTTACACACAGACTTCATGCTGTAATGTGCATTGTGTGTGTGTTATTATGTGTCATTATCAGTGATTCCCCGCTCATCCTCCTGGTTATCTGTGTGTTACCCGGATGCTGCGCTCCACTTACACACAGGCTCCATGCTGTAATGTGCATCGTGTGTGTGTTATTACTATGTGTCATTATCATTGATTCCTCCGCTCATCCTCCTGTCTATATGTGTGTTACCCGGATGCTGCGCTCCACTTACACACAAGCTCCATGCTGTAATGTGCATCTTGTGTGTGTTATTATTATGTGTCATTATCAGTGATTCTCCCGCTTATCCTCCTATCTTTGTGTTACCTGGACGCTGCGCTCCACTTACACACAAGCTCCATGCTGTAATGTGCATCTTGTGTGTGTTATTATTATCTGTCATTATCAGTGATTCCCCCGCTCATCCTCTTGTCTATCTGTGTGTTACCCGGATGCTGCTTTCCACTTACACACAGGCTCCATGCTGTAATGTGCATCTTGTGTGAGTTATTAATATGTGGTATTTTCAGTGATTCCCCCTCTCATCCTCCTGTCTATCTGTGTGTTACCCGGACGCTGCACTCCACTTACACACAGGCTCCAAGCTGTAATGTGCATTGTGTGTGTGTTATTATTATGTGTCATTATCAGTGATTCCCCCGCTCATCCTCCTGTCTATCTGTGTGTTACCCGGACGCTGCGCTCTACTTACACACAGGCTCCATGCTGTAATGTGCATCGTGTGTGTTATTATTACGTGTCATTATCAGTGATTCCCCCGCTTATCCTCTTGTCTATCTGTATGTTACCTGGACGCTGCACTTCACTTACACACAGGCTCCATGCTGTAATGTGCATCATGTGTGTGTTATTATTATGTTTCATTATCAGTGATTCCCCCGCTCATCCTCCTGTCTATCTGTGTGTTACCCGGACACTGCGCTCCATTTACACACAGGCTTCATGCTGTAATGTGCATGATGTGTGTGTTATTATTATGTGTCATTATCAGTGATTCCCCCGCTCATCCTCCTGTCTATCTGTGTGTTACCCGGACGCTGCACTCCACTTACACACAGGCTCCATGCTGTAATGTGCATCGTGTGTGTGTTATTATTATATGTCATTCTCAGTGATTCCCCCGCTCATCCTCCTGTCTATCTGTGTGTGACCCGGACGCTGTGCTCCACTTACACACAGGCTCCATGCTGTAATGTGCAATATGTGTGTGTTATTATTATGTGTCATTATCAGTGATTCCCCCGCTCATCCTCCTGTCTATCTGTGTGTTACCCGGACGCTACTCTCCACTTACACACAGGCTCCATGCTGTAATGTGCATTGTGTATGTGTTATTATTATGTGTCATTATCAGTGATTCCCCCACTCATCCTCCTGTTTATCTGTGTGTTACCCGGACGCTGTGCTCCACTTACACACAGGCTCCATGCTGTAATGTGCATCGTGTTTGTGTTCTTATTATGTGGTATTATCAGTGATTCCCCCGCTCATCCTCCTGTCTATCTGTGTGTTACCCGGACGCTGCGCTCCACTTACACACAGGCTCCATGCTGTAATGTGCATTATGTTTGTGTTATTATTATATGTCATTATCAGTGATTCCCCCGCTCATCCTCCTGTCTATCTGTGTGTTACCCGGACGCTGTGCTCCACTTACACACAGGCTCCATGCTGTAATGTGCATCGTGTATGTGTAATTATTATGTGGCATTATCAGTGATTCCCCCGCTCATCCTCCTGTCTATCTGTGTGTTACTCGGATGCTGCGCTCCACTTACACACAGGCTCCATGCTGTAATGTGCATTGTGTGTGTTATTACTATGTGTTATTATCAGTGATTCCCACGCTCATCCTCCTGTCTATCTGTGTGTTACCCGGACACTGTTCTCCACTTACACACAGGCTCCATGCTGTAATGTGCATCGTGTGTGTGTTATTATTATGTGTCATTATCAGTAATTCTCCCGCTTATCCTCCTGTCTATCTATGTGTTACCTGGACGCTGCGCTCCACTTACACACAGGCTCCATGCTGTAATGTGCATCGTGTGTGTGTTATTATTATGTGTCATTATCAGTGATTCCCCCGCGCATCCTCCTGTCTATCTGTGTGTTACCAGGATGCTGCGCTCCACTTACACACAAGCTCCATGCTGTAATGTGCATCGTGTGTGTGTTATTATTATGTGTCATTATCAGTAATTCTCCCGCTTATCCTCCTGTCTATCTATGTGTTACCTGGACGCTGCGCTCCACTTACACACAGGCTCCATGCTGTAATGTGCATCGTGTGTGTGTTATTATTATGTGTCATTATCAGTAATTCTCCCGCTTATCCTCCTGTCTATCTATGTGTTACCTGGACGCTGCGCTCCACTTACACACAGGCTCCATGCTGTAATGTGCATCGTGTGTGTGTTATTATTATGTGTCATTATCAGTAATTCTCCCGCTTATCCTCCTGTCTATCTATGTGTTACCTGGACGCTGCGCTCCACTTACACACAGGCTCCATGCTGTAATGTGCATCGTGTGTGTGTTATTATTATGTGTCATTATCAGTAATTCTCCCGCTTATCCTCCTGTCTATCTATGTGTTACCTGGACGCTGCGCTCCACTTACACACAGGCTCCATGCTGTAATGTGCATCGTGTGTGTGTTATTATTATGTGTCATTATCAGTAATTCCCCCGCGCATCCTCCTGTCTATCTGTGTGTTAACCGGATGCTGCGCTCCACTTACACACAAGCTCCATGCTGTAATGTGCATCGTGTGTGTGTTATTATTATGTGTCATTATCAGTAATTCTCCCGCTTATCCTCCTGTCTATCTATGTGTTACCTGGACGCTGCGCTCCACTTACACACAGGCTCCATGCTGTAATGTGCATCGTGTGTGTGTTATTATTATGTGTCATTATCAGTGATTCCCCCGCGCATCCTCCTGTCTATCTGTGTGTTACCAGGATGCTGCTCTCCACTTACACACAGGCTCCATGCTGTAATATGCATTATGTGTGTGTTGTTATTATTATGTGTCATTATCAGTGATTCCCCCGCTCATCCTCCTGTCTATCTGTATGTTACCCGGACGCTGCGCTCCACTTACACACAGGGTCCATGCTGTAATGTGCATCGTGTGTGTGTTATTATTATGTGTCATTATCAGTGATTCCCCCGCTCATCCTCCTGTTTATCTGTGTGTTACCCGGACGCTGCACTCCACTTACACACAAGCTCCATGCTGTAATGTGCATCGTGTGTGTGTTATTATTATGTGTCATTATCTGTGATTCTCCCGCTTATCCTCCTGTCTATCTATGTGTTACCTGGACGCTGCGCTCCACTTACACACAGGCTCCATGCTGTAATGTGCATCGTGTGTGTTATTATTATGTGTCATTATCAGTGATTCCCCCGCTCATCCTCATGTCTATCTGTGTGTTACCCGGATGCTGCACCCCACTTACACACAGGCTCCATGCTGTATTGTGCATCGTGTGTGTTATTATTATGTGTCATTATCAGTGATTCCCCCACTCATCATCCTGTCTATCTATGTGTTACCTGGACGCTGCGCTCCACTTATACACAGGCTCCATGCTGTAATGTGCATCATGTGTGTGTGTTATTATTATGTGTCATTATCAGTGATTCCCCCGCGCATCCTCCTGTCTATCTGTGTGTTACCAGGATGCTGCTCTCCACTTACACACAGGCTCCATGCTGTAATATGCATTATGTGTGTGTTGTTATTATTATGTGTCATTATCAGTGATTCCCCCGCTCATCCTCCTGTCTATCTGTATGTTACCCGGACGCTGCGCTCCACTTACACACAGGGTCCATGCTGTAATGTGCATCGTGTGTGTGTTATTATTATGTGTCATTATCAGTGATTCCCCCGCTCATCCTCCTGTTTATCTGTGTGTTACCCGGACGCTGCACTCCACTTACACACAAGCTCCATGCTGTAATGTGCATCGTGTGTGTGTTATTATTATGTGTCATTATCTGTGATTCTCCCGCTTATCCTCCTGTCTATCTATGTGTTACCTGGACGCTGCGCTCCACTTACACACAGGCTCCATGCTGTAATGTGCATCGTGTGTGTTATTATTATGTGTCATTATCAGTGATTCCCCCGCTCATCCTCATGTCTATCTGTGTGTTACCCGGATGCTGCACCCCACTTACACACAGGCTCCATGCTGTATTGTGCATCGTGTGTGTTATTATTATGTGTCATTATCAGTGATTCCCCCAATCATCATCCTGTCTATCTATGTGTTACCTGGACGCTGCGCTCCACTTATACACAGGCTCCATGCTGTAATGTGCATCATGTGTGTGTGTTATTATTATGTGTCATTATCAGTGATTCCCCCGCTCATCCTCCTGTCTATCTGTGTGTTACCCGGACGCTGCGCTCCACTTACACACAGGCTCCATGCTGTAATGTGCATCGTGTGTGTTATTATTATGTGTCATTATCAGTGATTCCCCCACTCATCATCCTGTCTATCTATGTGTTACCTGGACGCTGCGCTCCACTTATACACAGGCTCCATGCTGTAATGTGCATCATGTGTGTTGTTATTATTATGTGTCATTATCAGTGATTCCCCCGCTCATCCTCCTGTCTATCTGTGTGTTACCCGGACGCTGCGCTCCACTTACACACAGGCTCCATGCTGTAATGTGCATCGTGTGTGTTATTATTATGTGACATTATCAGTGATTCCCCCGCTCATCCTCATGTCTATCTGTGTGTTACCCGGACGCTGCGCTCCACTTACACACAGGCTCCATGCTGTAATGTGCATCATGTGTGTGTTATTATTACGTGTCATTATCAGTGATTCCGCCGCTCATCCTCCTGTCTATCTGTGTGTTACCCGGACACTGCGCTCCACTTACACACAGGCTCCATGCTGTAATGTGCATCATGTGTATGTTATTATTATGTGTCATTATCAGTGATTCCCCCGATCATCCTCCTGTCTATCTGTGTGTTACCCGGACGCTGCGCTCCACTTACACACAGGCTCCATGCTGTAATGTGCATCGTGTATGTGTTATTATTATGTGTCATTATCAGTGATTCCCTCGCTCATCCTCCTGTCTATCTGTGTGTTACCCGGATGCTGCGCTCCACTTACACACAGGCTCCATGCTGTAATGTGTATCATGTGTGTGTTATTATTATGTGTCATTATCAGTGATTCCCCCGCTCATCCTCCTGTCTGTGTGTTACCCGGACACTGCGCTCCACTTACATACAGGCTCCATGCTGTAATGTGCATCGTGTGTGTTATTGTTATGTGTCATTATCAGTGATTCCCCCGCTCATCCTCCTGTCTATCTGTGTGTTACCCGGACGATGCGCTCCACTTAAACACAGGCTCCATACTGTAATGTGCATTGTGTGTGTGTGTTATTATTATGTGTCATTATCAGTGATTACCCCGCTCAACCTCCTGTCTATCTGTATGTTACCCGGACGCTTCGCTCCACTTGCACACAGGCTCCATGCTGTAATGTGCATTGTGTGTGTGTTATTATTATTTGTCATTATCAGTGATTCCCCCCCCGCTCATCCTCCTGTCTATCTGTATGTTACCCGGACGCTGCGCTCCACTTACACACAGGCTCCATGCTGTAATGTGCATCGTGTGTGTGTTATTATTATGTGTCATTATCAGTGATTCCCCCGCTCATCCTCCTGTCTATCTGTGTGTTACCCGAACGCTGCGCTCCACTTACACACAGGCTCCATGCTGTAATGTGCATCATGTGTGTGTTATTATTATGTGTCATTATCAGTGCTTCCTCCACTCATCCTCCTGTCTATCTTTGTGTTACCCGGACGCTGCGCTCCACTTACACACAGGCTCCATGCTGTAATGTGCACCGTGTGTGTGTTATTAAGTGTCATTATCAGTGATTCCCCCGCTCATCCTCCTGTCTATCTGTGTGTTACCCGGATGCTGCGCTCCACTTACACACAGGCTCCAGGCTGTAATGTGCATCGTGTGTGTGTTATTATTATGTGTCATTATCAGTGATTTCCCTGCTCATCCTCCTGTCTATCTGTGTGAGACCCGGACGCTGCGCTCCACGTACACACAGGCTCCATGCTGTAATGTGCATTGTGTGTGTTATTACTATGTGGTATTATCAGTTATTCTCCCGCTCATCCTCCTGTATATATGTGTGTGACCCGGACGCTGCGCTCCACTTACACACAGGCTCCATGCTGCATTGTGCATCGTGTGTGTGTTATTATTATGTGTCCTTATCAGTGATTCCCCCGCTCATCCTCCTGTCTATCTTTGTGTTACCCGATCGCTGCGCTCCACTTACACACAGGCTCCATGCTGTAATGTGCATCATGTGTGTGTTATTATTATGTGGCATTATCAGTGATTCCCCCGCTCATCCTCCTGTCTATCTGTGTGTTACCCGGACGCTGCGCTCCACTTACACACAGGCTCCATGCTGTAATGTGCATTGTGTGTGTGTTGTCAAAATTATTATGTGTCATTATCAGTGATTCCCCCGCTCATCCTCCTGTCTATCTGTGTGTTACCCGGACGCTGCGCTCCACTTACACACAGGCTCCATGCTGTAATGTGCATTGTGTGTGTGTTATTATTATGTGTCATTATCAGTGATTAAGCCGCTCATCCTCCTGTCTATCTGTGTGTTACCCGGACAATGCGCTCCACTTACACACAGGCTCCATGCTGTAATGTGCATCATGTGTGTGTTATTATTATGTGTCATTATCAGTGATTCCCCCCCGCTCATCCTCCTGTCTATCTGTGTGTTACCCGGACGCTGCGCTCCACTTACACACAGGCTCCATGCTGTAATGTGCATCGTGTGTGTTATTATTATGTGTCATTATCAGTGATTCCCCCGCTCATCCTCCTGTCTATCTGTGTGTTATCCGGATGCTGCGCTCCACTTACACACAGGCTCCATGCTGTAATGTGCATTGTGTGTGTGTTATTATTATGTGTCATTATCAGTGATTCCCCCGCTCATCCTCCTGTCTATCTGTGTGTTATCCGGATGCTGCGCTCCACTTACACACAGGCTCCATGCTGTAATGTGCATCATGTGTGTGTTATTATTATGTGGCATTATCAGTGATTCCCCCGCTCATCCCCCTGTTTATCTGTGTGTTACCCGGACGTTGCGCTCCACTTACACACAGGCTCCATGCTGTAATGTGCATCGTGTGTTATTATTATGTGTCATTATCAGTGATTCCCACGCTCATCCTCCTGTCTATCTGTGTGTGACCCGGACGCTGCGCTCCACTTACACACAGGCTCCATGCTGTAATGTGCATCGTGTGTGTGTTATTATTATATGGTATTATCTGTGATTCCCCCGCTCATCCTCCTGTCTATCTGTGTGTTACCCGGACGCTGCGCTCCACTTACACACAGGCTCCATGCTGTAATGTGCATCATGTGTGTGTTATTATTATGTGTCATTATCAGTGATTCCCCCACTCATCCTCCTGTCTATCTGTGTTTTACCCGGATGCTGCGCTCCAATTACACACAGGCTCCATGCTGTAATGTGCATTGTGTGTGTTATTATTATGTGTTAATATCAATGATTCCCCCGCTCATCCCCCTGTCTATCTGTGTGTTACCCGGACGCTGCGCTCCACTTACACACAGGCTCCATGCTGTAATGTGCATCATGTGTGTGTTATTATGTGTCATTATCAGTGATTCCCACGCTCATCCTCATGTCTATCTGTGTGTTACCCGGACGCTGCGCTCCACTTACACACAGGCTCCATGCTGTAATGTGCATCGTGTGTGTGTTATTATTATGTGGCATTATCAGTGATTCCCCAGCTCATTCTCTTGTCTATCTGTGTGTTACCCGGACGCTGCGCTCCACTTACACACAAGCTCCATGCTGTTATGTGCATTGTGTGTGTTATTATTATGTGTCATTATCAGTGATTTCCCCGCTCATCCTCCTGTTTATCTGTGTGTTACCCGGATGCTGCGCTCCACTTACACACAGGCTCCATGCTGTAATGTGCATCGTGTGTGTGTTATTACTATGTGTCATTATCATTGATTCCTCCGCTCATCCTCCTGTCTATATGTGTGTTACCCGGATGCTGCGCTCCACTTACACACAAGCTCCATGCTGTAATGTGCATCTTGTGTGTGTTATTATTATGTGTCATTATCAGTGATTCTCCCGCTTATCCTCCTGTTTATCTGTATTTTACCCGGACGCTGCACTCCACTTACACACAGGCTCCAAGCTGTAATGTGCATTGTGTGTGTGTTATTATTATGTGTCATTATCAGTGATTCCCCCTCTCATCCTCCTGTCTATCTGTGTGTTACCCGGACGCTGTTTTCCACTTACACACAGGCTCCATGCTGTAATATGCATCATGTGTGTGTTATTATTATGTGTCTTTATCAGTGATTCCCCCGCTCATCCTCCTGTTTATCTGTATTTTACCCGGACGCTGCACTCCACTTACACACAGGCTCCAAGCTGTAATGTGCATTGTGTGTGTGTTATTATTATGTGTCATTATCAGTGATTCCCCCTCTCATCCTCCTGTCTATCTGTGTGTTACCCGGACGCTGCGCTCTACTTACACACAGGCTCCATGCTGTAATGTGCATCGTGTGTGTTATTATTATGTGTCATTATCAGTGATTCCCCCGCTTATCCTCTTGTCTATCTGTATGTTACCTGGACGCTGCACTTCACTTACACACAGGCTCCATGCTGTAATGTGCATCATGTGTGTGTTATTATTATGTTTCATTATCAGTGATTCCCCCGCTCATCCTCCTGTCTATCTGTGTGTTACCCGGACACTGCGCTCCATTTACACACAGGCTTCATGCTGTAATGTGCATGATGTGTGTGTTATTATTATGTGTCATTATCAGTGATTCTCCCGCTCATCCTCCTGTCTATCTGTGTGTTACCCGGACGTTGCGCTCCACTTACACACAGGCTCCATGCTGTAATGTGCATCGTGTGTGTGTTATTATTATGTGTCATTATCAGTGATTCCCCCGCTCATCCTCTTGTCTATCTGTGTGTTACCCGGTTGCTGTTTTCCACTTACACACAGGCTCCATGCTGTAATATGCATCATGTGTGTGTTATTATTATGTGTCTTTATCAGTGATTCCCCCGCTCATCCTCCTGTTTATCTGTATTTTACCCGGACGCTGCACTCCACTTACACACAGGCTCCAAGCTGTAATGTGCATTGTGTGTGTGTTATTATTATGTGTCATTATCAGTGATTCCCCCTCTCATCCTCCTGTCTATCTGTGTGTTACCCGGACGCTGCGCTCCACTTACACACAGGCTCCATGCTGTAATGTGCATCGTGTGTGTTATTATTATGTGTCATTATCAGTGATTCCCCCGCTTATCCTCTTGTCTATCTGTATGTTACCTGGACGCTGCACTTCACTTACACACAGGCTCCATGCTGTAATGTGCATCATGTGTGTGTTATTATTATGTTTCATTATCAGTGATTCCCCCGCTCATCCTCCTGTCTATCTGTGTGTTACCCGGACACTGCGCTCCATTTACACACAGGCTTCATGCTGTAATGTGCATGATGTGTGTGTTATTATTATGTGTCATTATCAGTGATTCCCCCGCTCATCCTCCTGTCTATCTGTGTGTTACCCGGACGTTGCGCTCCACTTACACACAGGCTCCATGCTGTAATGTGCATCGTGTGTGTGTTATTATTATGTGTCATTCTCAGTGATTCCCCCTCTCATCCTCCTGTCTATCTCAGTGTTACCCGGACGCTGTGCTCCACTTACACACAGGCTCCATGCTGTAATGTGCAATGGCCCTCATTCCGAGTTGATCGCTCGGTATTTTTCATCGCATCGCAGTGAAATTCCGCTTAGTACGCATGCGCAATATTCGCACTGCGACTGCGCCAAGTATTTTTACAATGAAGTTAGGATTTTTACTCACTGCTTTTTCATAGCTCCGGCGATCGTAGTGTGATTGACAGGAAATGGGTGTTACTGGGCGGAAACACGGCGTTTTATGGGCGTGTGGATGAAAACGCTACCGTTTCCGGGAAAAACGCAGGAGTGGCCGGAGAAACGGGGGGAGTGTCTGGGCGAACGCTGGGTGTGTTTGTGACGTCAAACCAGGAACGACAAGCACTGAACTGATCGCACAGGCAGAGTAAGTGTGGAGCTACTCTAAAACGGCTAAGTAGTTTGTGATCGCAATATTGCGATTACTTCGGTCGCAATTTTAAGAAGCTAAGATACACTCCCAGTAGGCGTAGGCTTAGTGTGTGTAACTCTGCTAAATTCGCCTTGCGAGCGATCAACTCGGAATGAGGGCCAATATGTGTGTGTTATTATTATGTGTCATTATCAGTGATTCCCCTGCTCATCCTCCTGTCTATCTGTGTGTTACCCGGACGCTACTCTCCACTTACACACAGGCTCCATGCTGTAATGTGCATTGTGTATGTGTTATTATTATGTGTCATTATCAGTGATTCCCCCACTCATCCTCCTGTTTATCTGTGTGTTACCCGGACGCTGTGCTCCACTTACACACAGGCTCCATGCTGTAATGTGCATCGTGTTTGTGTTCTTATTATGTGGTATTATCAGTGATTCCCCCGCTCATCCTCCTGTCTATCTGTGTGTTACCAGGACGCTGCGCTCCACTTACACACAGGCTCCATGCTGTAATGTGCATCATGTGTGTGTTATTATTATATGTCATTATCAGTGATTCCCCCGCTCATCCTCCTGTCTATCTGTGTGTTACCCGGATGCTGCGCTCCACTTACACACAGGCTCCATGCTGTAATGTGCATCGTGTGTGTTATTATTATGTGTCAATATCAGTGATTCCCCCGCTCATCCCCCTGTCTATCTGTGTGTTACCAGGACGCTGCACTCCACTTACACACAGGCTCCATGCTGTAATGTGCATCGTGTTTATGTTATTATGTGTCATTATCAGTGATTCCCATGCTCATCCTCCTGTCTATCTGTGTGTTACCCGGACGCTGCACTCCACTTACACACAGGCTCCATGCTGTAATGTGCATCATGAGTGTGTTATTATTATGTGTCATTATCAGTGATTCCCCGCTCATCCTCCTGTCTATCTGTGTGTTACCCGGACGCTGCGCTCCACTTACACACAGGCTCCATGCTGTAATGTGCATCGTGTATGTGTTATTATTATATGGCATTATCAGTGATTCCCCCGCTCATCCTCCTGTCTATCTGTGTGTTCACCGGACGCTGTGCTCCACTTACACACAGGCTTCATGCTGTAATGTGCATCGTGTATGTGTTATTATTATGTGGCATTATCAGTGATTCCCCCGCTCATCCTCCTGTCTATCTGTGTGTTACCCGGATGCTGCGCTCCACTTACACACAAGCTCCATGCTGTAATGTGCATCGTGTGTGTGTTATTATTATGTGTCATTATCAGTAATTCTCCCGCTTATCCTCCTGTCTATCTATGTGTTACCTGGACGCTGCGCTCCACTTACACACAGGCTCCATGCTGTAATGTGCATCGTGTGTGTGTTATTATTATGTGTCATTATCAGTGATTCCCCCGCGCATCCTCCTGTCTATCTGTGTGTTACCCGGATGCTGCTCTCCACTTACACACAGGCTCCATGCTGTAATATGCATCATGTGTGTGTTGTTATTATTATGTGTCATTATCAGTGATTCCCTCGCTCATCCTCCTGTCTATCTGTATGTTACCCGGACGCTGCGCTCCACTTACACACAGGGTCCATGCTGTAATGTGCATCGTGTGTGTGTTATTATTATGTGTCATTATCAGTGATTCCCCCGCTCATCCTCCTGATTATCTGTGTGTTACCCGGACGCTGCACTCCACTTACACACAAGCTCCATGCTGTAATGTGCATCCTGTGTGTGTTATTATTATGTGTCATTATCAGTGATTCCCCCGCTCATCCTTCTGTCTATCTGTGTGTTACCCGGACGCTGCGCTCCACTTACACACAGGGTCCATGCTGTAATGTGCATCGTGTGTGTGTTATTATTATGTGTCATTATCAGTGATTCCCCCGCTTATCCTCCTGTCTATCTATGTGTTACCTGGACGCTGCGCTCCACTTACACACAGGCTCCATGCTGTAATGTGCATTGTGTGTGTGTTATTATTATGTGTCATTATCAGTGATTCCCCCGCTCATCCTCATGTCTATCTGTGTGTTACCCGGATGCTGCACCCCACTTACACACAGGCTCCATACTGTAATGTGCATCATGTGTGTGTTATTATTACGTGTCATTATCAGTGATTCCGCTGCTCATCCTCCTGTCTATCTGTGTGTTACCTGGACACTGCGCTCCACTTACACACAGGCTCCATGCTGTAATGTGCATCATGTGTGTGTTATTATTATGTGTCATTATCAGTGATTCCCCCGCTCATCCTCCTGTTTATCTGTGTGTTACCCGGACGCTGCGCTCCACTTACACACAGGCTCCATGCTGTAATGTGCATCGTGTATGTGTTATTATTATGTGTCATTATCAGTGATTCCCTCGCTCATCCTCCTGTCTATCTGTGTGTTACCCGGATGCTGCGCTCCACTTACACACAGGCTCCATGCTGTAATGTGTATCATGTGTGTGATATTATTATGTGTCATTATCAGTGATTCCCCCGCTCATCCTCCTGTCTGTGTGTTACCCGGACACTGCGCTCCACTTACATACAGGCTCCATGCTGTAATGTGCATCGTGTGTGTTATTGTTATGTGTCATAATCAGTGATTCCCCCGCTCATCCTCCTGTCTATCTGTGTGTTACCCGGACGATGCGCTCCACTTAAACACAGGCTCCATACTGTAATGTGCATTGTGTGTGTGTGTTATTATTATGTGTCATTATCAGTGATTACCCCGCTCAACCTCCTGTCTATCTGTATGTTACCCGGACGCTTCGCTCCACTTGCACACAGGCTCCATGCTGTAATGTGCATTGTGTGTGTGTTATTATTATTTGTCATTATCAGTGATTCCCCCCCGCTCATCCTCCTGTCTATCTGTATGTTACCCGGACGCTGCGCTCCACTTACACACATGCTCCATGCTGTAATGTGCATCGTGTATGTGTTATTATTATGTGTCATTATCAGTGATTCCCCGCTCATCCTCCTGTCTATCTGTGTGTTACCCGGACGCTGCACACCACTTACACACATTCTCCATGCTGTAATGTGCATTGTGTGTGTGTTATAATTATGTGTTATTATCAGTGCTTCCTCCGCTCATCCTCCTGTCTATCTTTGTGTTACCCGGACGCTGCGCTCCACTTACACACAGGCTCCATGCTGTAATGTGCATCGTGTGTGTGTTATTATTATGTGTCATTATCAGTGATTCCCACGCTCATCCTCCTGTCTATCTGTGTGTTACCCGGACGCTGCACACCACTTACACACATTCTCCATGCTGTAATGTGCATTGTGTGTGTGTTATAATTATGTGTTATTATCAGTGCTTCCTCCGCTCATCCTCCTGTCTATCTTTGTGTTACCCGGACGCTGCGCTCCACTTACACACAGGCTCCATGCTGTAATGTGCATCGTGTGTGTGTTATTATTATGTGTCATTATCAGTGCTTCCTCCACTCATCCTCCTGTCTATCTTTGTGTTACCCGATCGCTGCGCTCCACTTACACACAGGCTCCATGCTGTAATGTGCACCGTGTGTGTGTTATTAAGTGTCATTATCAGTGATTCCCCCGCTCATCCTCCTGTCTATCTGTGTGTTACCCGGATGCTGCGCTCCACTTACACACAGGCTCCATGCTGTAATGTGCATCGTGTGTGTTATTATTATGTGTCATTATCAGTGATTCCCCCACTCATCATCCTGTATATCTGTGTGTTACCCGGACGCTGCGCTCCACTTATACACAGGCTCCATGCTGTAATGTGCATCGTGTGTGTTATTATTATGTGACATTATCAGTGATTCCCCCGCTCATCCTCATGTCTATCTGTGTGTTACCCGGACGCTGCGCTCCACTTACACACAGGCTCCATGCTGTAATGTGCATCATGTGTGTGTTATTATTACGTGTCATTATCAGTGATTCCGCTGCTCATCCTCCTGTCTATCTGTGTGTTACCCGGACACTGCGCTCCACTTACACACAGGCTCCATGCTGTAATGTGCATCATGTGTGTGTTATTATTATGTGTCATTATCAGTGATTCCCCCGCTCATCCTCCTGTTTATCTGTGTGTTACCCGGACGCTGCGCTCCACTTACACACAGGCTCCATGCTGTAATGTGCATCATGTGTGTGTTATTATTATGTGTCATTATCAGTGATTCCCCCGCTCATCCTCCTGTCTATCTGTGTGTTACCCGGACGCTGCGCTCCACTTACACACAGGCTCCATGCTGTAATGTGTATCGTGTATGTGTTATTATTATGTGTCATTATCAGTGATTCCCTCGCTCATCCTCCTGTCTATCTGTGTGTTACCCGGATGCTGCGCTCCACTTACACACAGGCTCCATGCTGTAATGTGTATCATGTGTGTGTTATTATTATGTGTCATTATCAGTGATTCCCCCGCTCATCCTCCTGTCTGTGTGTTACCCGGACACTGCGCTCCACTTACATACAGGCTCCATGCTGTAATGTGCATTGTAACGAAACGAGATGGACTTGGACTGAGAACCTTTATATTCATCACTCGTTTCTCTCAGTATAATGTACTTTTTAATCCTTGGCCCAGTCTAGGTATATACACCAGAGCCTAGGTGTATCATGTATACTGTTATTTCATGTTATTAGGTATTTTTTGTCCTTGCTATTACCTGCAATATGGTATGTATTGGAGATATAAAGACAATTGCCATACTGTGTGACTATAGCAGGACAGGCCATAGTGTGTGACATGAGGAGAGCCAGGCAGCTGTGCTAGTTCATTACCATTTGTATCACATATGTGAGTCCATTGTGTGAGGTGTGATAGGTGTTGCTGGTAATGTAATCAGAACAATGACTGAGTGACTGGTAAGATAGCTAGCTGCCAGCCCAAGTTATGTATCTAGGTCATCAGGTCATCTGGGAGGTAATTAGGTTAGAACTCCCAGAGGATGTACAATGGCTCTCCACAGCACTATACTGGCTGAAATAGCCTTGGGATATCCTGACCCAACCTCCTGAGTAGACTGTTTGGCACCAGAGGGGATCTGCCAGTCAGGTATATAAGGAGAGCAGGTCTCAATGGAAGAGAGTCTATTGTGGTGGATCCTGTGAATCAGACATCAGCAGGAAACACTCTGAGCTGGGCATCGTTGTGCCACCAGAGGAAACCCTACCAAGACAGGGTCAGTGTGAGCCAGTACCCCAGGCTGGGGGACACAGGACTGTCTAGCAAGAGGTAGTGGTAAGGATACAGATTACTTCTATTGCTACTTATGGATGCTGACTGCAAGAGGCTGCTGGAGGATATGTGCTACCAATTACCCTGTAACATGTGACTATTTTATGGTGTTGTGCTGTCATAATAAAGACTTATTTTTTATATATTCTGATCTGCCCGAGTGAATTGAATCCCACAGAGGGTAACCACCATCCCAGTGAAGCGTGGTTTCCTCACAATTGGCGGCAGCAGTGGGATCACTCGGTCCGGTATCACAAGAACCGGGAGGCTGCGAGGAATGCAAGCATTTGCAGTCCAAGAGCCTTGCAGGGACAGCACAACACGGGAAACACAGCACTCAGAGAAAGCCAGTCAGAGGACTTATAAGAAACGTGAGCCATGAAGAGATACAGCTCCCTAAACCTGAAGCGGATCCAGGAAATATGCCGGGCAAGGAAAATTTCTACTACCCGTGATGACTCCAGGACACAGCTAGTGGGAAAACTACACCAATGGGACATGTCCCTACTCGATGAGGCAATCAGTATGAAAACAGTGGAGGTCCCAGCAATAGAATTCTCTTTAGTTGGGACTCATGTAGCAGATATTCTGGATGCCAGGCAATCAGGTGTGGACAAGGAGCAACCCCGTATGTTGGTACTGAGTGATGGAGCCATGCTATTTGCAAAACCATCTGAGGTGAGCGTTATTAAGGAAAGGCAGGAGAACTTCCCAGAAGTGGTGGGGGAATGGTCCAAGGAAATTGGGGTGAGTTACTACACCACCTCACTTCCTGAGGAGCAGACGCCACTGGAGTCCACAGACCTGGCACTACACTTTCAGGAACAGCCAGTAAAGATTCCTGAGATCGCAGCTACCGTGCAGACCAAACCCACCACAGGCCAGTCAGCAGTGCGCAGTGGAAGCTGTGACTACGATCAGCTTTGCCGAGAGCTGCAGGAAGTTCTGAGTCGGTGGATCTTGAAAAAAGGTCTTGGGTCAGTAAAAGCATGGCTGCCTGACATTTTACTCAACCTTCAGGATTGGGTGGCCAAGTGGAAGCCACAGTCCCAGGAAAAGCCACAAAAGGGGCAGAAGGAAGGCCCAATGCGACCCAGCAACCGAGGACACTTGGGAGAAGTCTGGAAGCGGTGCCATCGATGTGGACATTGGGGGCATCTCCGTCGGGAGTGTCCCAGAAAGAGAGGTCAGTTGGATCAATCCCCAACCACAGGTGTTGTTGGCAGGAGCCATGATTGGGAAACCAAACATTACCTCCCTGATGCGCCAGAGGCGAGGGGGGTAAATGCCACTTGCAATGTTATTGTTGGTGAAAAGCAAAGCAACAGGCAAAGGAACAACTTTCACCACTACACACCAGTGACAACTGGGTATCAGCAACCCATTTTCCCCACCTCCGGACCTCTGAGGGTGAGTAGCCAAGACCATCCTGAGGGGGTGTTAGTCCTAGGGGAGGAGGCTAAGTCTAGACTGCAAGAAGCCCAGTTACTAGATCCAGAACTAGATGGGATGCGGGCAATTGCAGATAGGGCATATGAGACCGGGATGCCAGAGGAATGTGTTTGGATGGATGGATTACTGCATACCGTGTCCAGTCCAAATCATAAGTACAGGCTGGTAGTCCCACCCGAATATCGGGGTCTGTTCCTAGCTCAGGCCCATAGGGCAGGTACCAGTCACTGGGGAAAACGAAGAACAAGAGCCCGGCTCAGGCAGCATTTCATGTGGTTAGGTTTAGCAAGGGATGTAGATCGCTACATAGCCAACTGTGCAGATTGCCAGAATAAGTTACAGCACGGCTGCATCAGTGACAGTCAGACACAGGAGGAGGGTAGGCAGCATAGACAGCAAGACATTGAGGACTATGTGCTATCACTGTCAGTAGTCCCTGGGGGAAGTAAAGAGCAGCAGGAATCCTGCAGGCAGTCAGTCCATAAGCGGGCGCAGACTGGGGAAATAAGTAACCCCAGGATAGATAGGAACTGGGGGAGGTGGAGGCGCAGCCAGGCAGGGCCCCAGGCATCCAAGGAAAGGCAGTGGGTAGGTCACTCAGACAGTAGGGCTCAGACTAGCTACTGGAGAAGGAGACAGAGACTTCCTTCAGAGGTTCGGGGAACTGACTGGTGCTGGTGGTTACAAGAGAACAACATGGGACAACAAGTAAACGCTGGAAGTGGTGCACAGACCAGCAGGAATTGGTTCAACATGCGGAGGTCAACATACAACCTGCAGTAGTGTCTGCAGAAGAGACTGGGGCTCAAGTTTAAAAAGTGGGGGAGGTATATGTAACGAAACGAGATGGACTTGGACTGAGAACCTTTATATTCATCACTCGTTTCTCTCAGTATAATGTACTTTTTAATCCTTGGCCCAGTCTAGGTATATACACCAGAGCCTAGGTGTATCATGTATACTGTTATTTCATGTTATTAGGTATTTATTGTCCTTGCTATTACCTGCAATATGGTATGTATTGGAGATATAAAGACAATTGCCATACTGTGTGACTATAGCAGGACAGGCCATAGTGTGTGACATGAGGAGAGCCAGGCAGCTGTGCTAGTTCATTACCATTTGTATCACATATGTGAGTCCATTGTGTGAGGTGTGATAGGTGTTGCTGGTAATGTAATCAGAACAATGACTGAGTGACTGGTAAGATAGCTAGCTGCCAGCCCATGTTATGTATCTAGGTCATCAGGTCATCTGGGAGGTAATTAGGTTAGAACTCCCAGAGGATGTACAATGGCTCTCCACAGCACTATACTGGCTGAAATAGCCTTGGAATATCCTGACCCAACCTCCTGAGTAGACTGTTTGGCACCAGAGGGGATCTGCCAGTCAGGTATATAAGGAGAGCAGGTCTCAATGGAAGAGAGTCTATTGTGGTGGATCCTGTGAATCAGACATCAGCAGGAAACACTCTGAGCTGGGCATCGTTGTGCCACCAGAGGAAACCCTACCAAGACAGGGTCAGTGTGAGCCAGTACCCCAGGCTGGGGGACACAGGACTGTCTAGCAAGAGGTAGTGGTAAGGATACAGATTACTTCTATTGCTACTTATGGATGCTGACTGCAAGAGGCTGCTGGAGGATATGTGCTACCAATTACCCTGTAACATGTGACTATTTTATGGTGTTGTGCTGTCATAATAAAGACTTATTTTTTATATATTCTGATCTGCCCGAGTGAATTGAATCCCACAGAGGGTAACCACCATCCCAGTGAAGCGTGGTTTCCTCACATGCATCGTGTGTGTTATTGTTATGTGTCATTATCAGTGATTCCCCCGCTCATCCTCCTGTCTATCTGTGTGTTACCCGGACGATGCGCTCCACTTAAACACAGGCTCCATACTGTAATGTGCATTGTGTGTGTGTGTTATTATTATGTGTCATTATCAGTGATTACCCCGCTCAACCTCCTGTCTATCTATATGTTACCCGGACGCTTCGCTCCACTTGCACACAGGCTCCATGCTGTAATGTGCATTGTGTGTGTGTTATTATTATTTGTCATTATCAGTGATTCCCCCCCGCTCATCCTCCTGTCTATCTGTATGTTACCCGGACGCTGCGCTCCACTTACACACATGCTCCATGCTGTAATGTGCATCGTGTGTGTGTTTTATTATTATGTGTCATTATCAGTGATTCCCACGCTCATCCTCCTGTCTATCTGTGTGTTACCCGGATGCTGCGCTCCACTTACACACAGGCTCCATGCTGTAATGTGCATCGTGTGTGTGTTATTATTATGTGTCATTATCAGTGATTCCCCCGCTCATCCTCCTGTCTATCTGTGTGTTACCCGAACGCTGCGCTCCACTTACACACAGGCTCCATGCTGTAATGTGCATCGTGTGTGTGTTATAATTATGTGTCATTATCAGTGCTTCCTCCGCTCATCCTCCTGTCTATCTTTGTGTTACCCGGACGCTGCGCTCCACTTACACACAGGCTCCATGCTGTAATGTGCATCGTGTGTGTGTTATTATTATGTGTCATTATCAGTGCTTCCTCCACTCATCCTCCTGTCTATCTTTGTGTTACCCGGACGCTGCGCTCCACTTACACACAGGCTCCATGCTGTAATGTGCACCGTGTGTGTGTTATTATTACGTGTCATTATCAGTGATTCCCCCGCTCATCCTCCTGTCTATCTGTGTGTTACCCGGATGCTGCGCTCCACTTACACACAGGCTCCAGGCTGTAATGTGCATCGTGTGTGTGTTATTATTATGTGTCATTATCAGTGATTTCCCTGCTCATCCTCCTGTCTATCTGTGTGAGACCCGGACGCTGCGCTCCACGTACATACAGGCTCCATGCTGTAATGTGCATTGTGTGTGTTATTACTATGTGGTATTATCAGTTATTCTCCAGCTCATCCTCCTGTATATATGTGTGTGACCCGGACGCTGCGCTCCACTTACACACAGGCTCCATGCTGTATTGTGCATCGTGTGTGTGTTATTATTATGTGTCCTTATCAGTGATTCCCCCGCTCATCCTCCTGTCTATCTGTGTGTTACCCGATCGCTGCGCTCCACTTACACACAGGCTCCATGCTGTAATATGCATAGTGTGTGTGTTATTATTATGTTTCATTATCAGTGATTCCCCCACTCATCCTCCTGTCTATCTGTGTGTTACCCGGAAGCTGCGCTCCAATTACACACAGGCTCCATGCTGTAATGTGCATCATGTGTGTGTTATTATTATGTGGCATTATCAGTGATTCCCCCGCTCATCCTCCTGTCTATCTGTGTGTCACCCGGACGCTGCGCTCCACTTACACACAGGCTCCATGCTGTAATGTGCATTGTGTGTGTGTTGTCAAAATTATTATGTGTCATTATCAGTGATTCCCCCGCTCATCCTCCTGTCTATCTGTGTGTTACCCGAACGCTGCGCTCCACTTACACACAGGCTCCTTGCTGTAATGTGCATTGTGTGTGTGTTATTATTATGTGTCATTATCAGTGATTAAGCCGCTCATCCTCCTGTCTATCTGTGTGTTACCCGGACGCTGCGCTCCACTTACACACAGGCTCCATGCTGTAATGTGCATCATGTGTGTGTTATTATTATGTGTCATTATCAGTGATTCCCCCCCGCTCATCCTCCTGTCTTTCTGTATGTTACCCGGACGCTGCGCTCCACTTACACACAAGCTCCATACTGTAATGTGCATCGTGTGTGTGTGTTATTATTATGTGTCATTATCAGTGATTCCCCGGCTCATCCTCCTGTCTATCTGTGTGTTATCCGGATGCTGCGCTCCACTTACACACAGGCTCCATGCTGTAATGTGCATCATGTGTGTGTTATTATTATGTGGCATTATCAGTGATTCCCCCGCTCATCCTCCTGTCTATCTGTGTGTTACCCAAACGCTGCGCTCCACTTACACACAGGCTCCATGCTGTAATGTGCATCGTGTGTGTTATTATTATGTGACATTATCAGTGATTCCCCCGCTCATCCTCCTGTCTATCTGTGTGTTACCTGGACGCTGCGCTCCACTTACACACAGGCTCCATGCTGTAATGTGCATTGTGTGTGTGTTGTCAAAATTATTATGTGTCATTATCAGTGATTTCCCCGCTCATCCTCCTGTCTATCTGTGTGTTACCCGGACGCTGCGCTCCACTTACACACAGGCTCCATGCTGTAATGTGCATTGTGTGTGTGTTATTATTATGTGTCATTATCAGCGATTAAGCCGCTCATCCTCCTGTCTATCTGTGTGTTACCCGGACGCTGCGCTCCACTTACACACAGGCTCCATGCTGTAATGTGCATCATGTGTGTGTTATTATTATGTGTCATTATCAGTGATTCCCCCCCGCTCATCCTCCTGTCTATCTGTATGTTACCCGGACGCTGCGCTCCACTTACACACAGGCTCCATGCTGTAATGTGCATCGTGTGTGTGTGTTATTATTATGTGTCATTATCAGTGATTCCCCCGCTCATCCTCCTGTCTATCTGTGTGTTATCCGGATGCTGCACTCCACTTACACACAGGCTCCATGCTGTAATGTGCATCATGTGTGTGTTGTTATTATTATGTGGCATTATCAGTGATTCCCCCGCTCATCCTCCTGTCTATCTGTGTGTTACCCAAACGCTGCGCTCCACTTACACACAGGCTCCATGCTGTAATGTGCATCGTGTGTGTTATTATTATGTGTCATTATCAGTGATTCCCCCGCTCATCCTCCTGTCTATCTGTGTGTTACCTGGACGCTGCGCTCCACTTACACACAGGCTCCATGCTGTAATGTGTATCGTGTGTGTGTTAATATTATGTGGCATTATCAGTGATTCCCCCGCTCATCCTCCTGTCTATCTGTGTGTTACCTGGACGCTGCGCTCCACTTACACACAGGCTCCATGCTGTAATGTGCATCGCGTGTGTGTTATTATTATGTGTCATTATCAGTGATTCCCCCGCTCATCCTCCTGTCTATCTGTGTGTTACCCGATCGCTGCGCTCCACTTACACACAGGCTCCATGCTGTAATGTGCATTGTGTGTGTGTTAATATTATGTGGCATTATCAGTGATTCCCCCGCTCATCCTCCTGTCTATCTGTGTGTTACCCGGACGCTGCGCTCCACTTACACACAGGCTCCATGCTGTAATGTGCATCGTGTGTGTGTTATTATTATGTGTCATTATCAGTGATTCCCCCGCTCATCCTCCTGTCTATCTGTGTGTTACCCGAACGCTGCGCTCCACTTACACACAGGCTCCTTGCTGTAATGTGCATTGTGTGTGTGTTATTATTATGTGTCATTTTCAGTGATTAAGCCGCTCATCCTCCTGTCTATCTGTGTGTTACCCGGACGCTGCGCTCCACTTACACACAGGCTCCATGCTGTAATGTGCATCATGTGTGTGTTATTATTATGTGTCATTATCAGTGATTCCCCCCCGCTCATCCTCCTGTCTTTCTGTATGTTACCCGGACGCTGCGCTCCACTTACACACAAGCTCCATACTGTAATGTGCATCGTGTGTGTGTGTTATTATTATGTGTCATTATCAGTGATTCCCCGGCTCATCCTCCTGTCTATCTGTGTGTTATCCGGATGCTGCGCTCCACTTACACACAGGCTCCATGCTGTAATGTGCATCATGTGTGTGTTATTATTATGTGGCATTATCAGTGATTCCCCCGCTCATCCTCCTGTCTATCTGTGTGTTACCTGGACGCTGCGCTCCACTTACACACAGGCTCCATGCTGTAATGTGCATTGTGTGTGTGTTGTCAAAATTATTATGTGTCATTATCAGTGATTTCCCCGCTCATCCTCCTGTCTATCTGTGTGTTACCCGGACGCTGCGCTCCACTTACACACAGGCTCCATGCTGTAATGTGCATTGTGTGTGTGTTATTATTATGTGTCATTATCAGCGATTAAGCCGCTCATCCTCCTGTCTATCTGTGTGTTACCCGGACGCTGCGCTCCACTTACACACAGGCTCCATGCTGTAATGTGCATCATGTGTGTGTTATTATTATGTGTCATTATCAGTGATTCCCCCCCGCTCATCCTCCTGTCTATCTGTATGTTACCCGGACGCTGCGCTCCACTTACACACAGGCTCCATGCTGTAATGTGCATCGTGTGTGTGTGTTATTATTATGTGTCATTATCAGTGATTCCCCCGCTCATCCTCCTGTCTATCTGTGTGTTATCCGGATGCTGCGCTCCACTTACACACAGGCTCCATGCTGTAATGTGCATCATGTGTGTGTTATTATTATGTGGCATTATCAGTGATTCCCCCGCTCATCCTCCTGTCTATCTGTGTGTTACCCAAACGCTGCGCTCCACTTACACACAGGCTCCATGCTGTAATGTGCATCGTGTGTGTTATTATTATGTGTCATTATCAGTGATTCCCCCGCTCATCCTCCTGTCTATCTGTGTGTTACCTGGACGCTGCGCTCCACTTACACACAGGCTCCATGCTGTAATGTGTATCGTGTGTGTGTTAATATTATGTGGCATTATCAGTGATTCCCCCGCTCATCCTCCTGTCTATCTGTGTGTTACCTGGACGCTGCGCTCCACTTACACACAGGCTCCATGCTGTAATGTGCATCGCGTGTGTGTTATTATTATGTGTCATTATCAGTGATTCCCCCGCTCATCCTCCTGTCTATCTGTGTGTTACCCGATCGCTGCGCTCCACTTACACACAGGCTCCATGCTGTAATGTGCATTGTGTGTGTGTTAATATTATGTGGCATTATCAGTGATTCCCCCGCTCATCCTCCTGTCTATCTGTGTGTTACCCGGACGCTGCGCTCCACTTACACACAGGCTCCATGCTGTAATGTGCATCGTGTGTGTGTTATTATTATGTGTCATTATCAGTGATTCCCCCAATCATCCTTCTGTCTATCTGTGTGACCCGGATGCTGCGCTCCACTTACACACAGGCTCCATGCTGTAATGTGCACTGTGTGTGTGTTATTATGTGTCATTATCAGTGATTTCCCCGCTCATCCTCCTGTCTATCTGTGTGTTACCCGGACGCTGCGCTCCACTTACACACAGGCTCCATGCTGTAATGTGCATCGTGTGTGTGTTATTATTATGTGTCATTATCAGTGATTCCCCCGCTCATCCTCCTGTCTATCTGTGAGCTACCCGATCGCTGCGCTCCACTTACACACAGGCTCCTTGCTGTAATGTGCATCATGTGTGTGTTATTATTATGTGCCATTATCAGTGATTCCCCCGCTCATCCTCCTGTCTATCTGTGTGTTACCCGGACGCTGCGCTCCACTTACACACTGGCTCCATGCTGTTATGTGCATCGTGTGTGTTATTATTATGTGTCAATATCAGTGATTCCCCCGCTCATCCCCCTGTCTATCTGTGTGTTACCCGGACGCTGCACTCCACTTACACACAGGCTCCATGCTGTAATTTGCATCATGTGTGTGTTATTATTATGTGTTATTATCAGTGATTCCCCGACTCATCCTCCTATCTGTGTGTTACCCGGATGCTGCGCTCCACTTACACACAGGCTCCATGCTGTAATGTGCATCGTGTGTGTGTTATTATTATGTGTCATTATAAGTGATTCCCCCGCTCATCCTCCTGTCTATCTGTGTGTTACCCGAACGCTGCGCTCCACTTACACACAGGCTCCATGCTGTAATGTGCATCGTGTGTGTTATTATTATGTGTCATTATCAGTGATTCCCCCGCTCATCCTCCTGTCTATCTGTGTGTTATCCGGATGCTGCGCTCCACTTACACACAGGCTCCATGCTGTAATGTGTATCGTGTGTGTGTTAATATTATGTGGCATTATCAGTGATTCCCCCGCTCATCCTCCTGTCTATCTGTGTGTTACCTGGACGCTGCGCTTCACTTACACACAGGCTCCATGCTGTAATGTGCATCGTGTGTGTGTTATTATTATGTGTCATTATCAGTGATTCCCCCGCTCATCCTCCTGTCTATCTGTGTGTTACCCGATCGCTGCGCTCCACTTACACACAGGCTCCATGCTGTAATGTGCATTGTGTGTGTGTTAATATTATGTGGCATTATCAGTGATTCCCCCGCTCATCCTCCTGTCTATCTGTGTGTTACCTGGACGCTGCGCTCCACTTACACACAGTCTCCATGCTGTAATGTGCATCGTGTGTGTATTATTATTATGTGTCATTATCAGTGATTCCCCCAATCATCCTTCTGTCTATCTGTGTGTGACCCGGATGCTGCGCTCCACTTACACACAGGCTCCATGCTGTAATGTGCACTGTGTGTGTGTTATTATGTGTCATTATCAGTGATTCCCCAGCTCATCCTCCTGTCTATCTGTGTGTTACCCGGACGCTGCGCTCCACTTACACACAGGCTCCATGCTGTAATGTGCATCGTGTGTGTGTTATTATTATGTGTCATTATCAGTGATTCCCCCGCTCATCCTCCTGTCTATCTGTGAGCTACCCGATCGCTGCGCTCCACTTACACACAGGCTCCTTGCTGTAATGTGCATCATGTGTGTGTTATTATTATGTGTCATTATCACTGATTCCCCCGCTCATCCTCCTGTCTATCTGTGTGTTACCCGGACGCTGCGCTCCACTTACACACTGTCTCCATGCTGTAATGTGCATCGTGTGTGTTATTATTATGTGTCAATATCAGTGATTCCCCCGCTCATCCCCCTGTCTATCTGTGTGTTACCCGGACGCTGCACTCCACTTACACACAGGCTCCATGCTGTAATTTGCATCATGTGTGTGTTATTATTATGTGTTATTATCAGTGATTCCCCCACTCATCCTCCTATCTGTGTGTTACCCGGATGCTGCGCTCCACTTACACACAGGCTCCATGCTGTAATGTGCATCGTGTGTGTGTTATTATTATGTGTCATTATAAGTGATTACCCCGCTCATCCTCCTGTCTATCTGTGTGTTACCCGAACGCTGCGCTCCACTTACACACAGGCTCCATGCTGTAATGTGCATCGTGTGTGTTATTATTATGTGTCATTATCAGTGATTCCCCCGCTCATCCTCCTGTCTATCTGTGTGTTATCCGGATGCTGCGCTCCACTTACACACAGGCTCCATGCTGTAATGTGCATCGTGTGTGTGTTATTATTATGTGTCATTATCAGTGATTCCCCCGCTCATCCTCCAGTCTATCTGTGTGTGACCCGGACACTGCGCTCCACTTACACACAGGCTCCATGCTGTAATGTGTATCGTGTGTGTGTTAATATTATGTGGCATCAGTGATTCCCCCGCTCATCCTCCTGTCTATCTGTGTGTTACCTGGACGCTGCGCTCCACTTACACACAGGCTCCATGCTGTAATGTGCATCGTGTGTGTGTTATTATTATGTGTCATTATCAGTGATTCCCACGCTCATCCTCCTGTCTATCTGTGTGTTACCCGATCGCTGCGCTCCACTTACACACAGGCTCCATGCTGAAATGTGCATCGTGTGTGTTATTATTATGTGACATTATCAGTGATTCCCCCGCTCATCCTCCTGTCTATCTGTGTGTTACCTGGACGCTGCGCTCCACTTACACACAGGCACCATGCTGTAATGTGCATTGTGTGTGTGTTGTCAAAATTATTATGTGTCATTATCAGTGATTTCCCCGCTCATCCTCCTGTCTATCTGTGTGTTACCCGGACGCTGCGCTCCACTTACACACAGGCTCCATGCTGTAATGTGCATTGTGTGTGTGTTATTATTATGTGTCATTATCAGCGATTAAGCCGCTCATCCTCCTGTCTATCTGTGTCTTACCCGGACGCTGCGCTCCACTTACACACAGGCTCCATGCTGTAATGTGCATCATGTGTGTGTTATTATTATGTGTCATTATCAGTGATTCCCCCCCGCTCATCCTCCTGTCTATCTGTATGTTACCCGGACGCTGCGCTCCACTTACACACAGGCTCCATGCTGTAATGTGCATCGTGTGTGTGTGTTATTATTATGTGTCATTATCAGTGATTCCCCCGCTCATCCTCCTGTCTATCTGTGTGTTATCCGGATGCTGTGCTCCACTTACACACAGGCTCCATGCTGTAATGTGCATCATGTGTGTGTTATTATTATGTGGCATTATCAGTGATTCCCCCGCTCATCCTCCTGTCTATCTGTGTGTTACCCAAACGCTGCGCTCTACTTACACACAGGCTCCATGCTGTAATGTGCATCGTGTGTGTTATTATTATGTGTCATTATCAGTGATTCCCCCGCTCATCCTCCTGTCTATCTGTGTGTTACCTGGACGCTGCGCTCCACTTACACACAGGCTCCATGCTGTAATGTGTATCGTGTGTGTGTTAATATTATGTGGCATTATCAGTGATTCCCCCGCTCATCCTCCTGTCTATCTGTGTGCTACCTGGACGCTGCGCTCCACTTACACACAGGCTCCATGCTGTAATGTGCATCGTGTGTGTGTTATTATTATGTGTCATTATCAGTGATTCCCCCGCTCATCCTCCTGTCTATCTGTGTGTTACCCGATCGCTGCGCTCCACTTACACACAGGCTCCATGCTGTAATGTGCATTGTGTGTGTGTTATTATTATGTGTCATTATAAGTGATTCCCCCGCTCATCCTCCTGTCTATCTGTGTGTTACCCGAACGCTGCGCTCCACTTACTCACAGGCTCCATGCTGTAATGTGCATCGTGTGTGTTATTATTATGTGTCATTATCAGTGATTCCCCCGCTCATCCTCCTGTCTATCTGTGTGTTATCCGGATGCTGCGCTCCACTTACACACAGGCTCCATGCTGTAATGTGTATCGTGTGTGTGTTAATATTATGTGGCATTATCAGTGATTCCCCCGCTCATCCTCCTGTCTATCTGTGTGCTACCTGGACGCTGCGCTCCACTTACACACAGGCTCCATGCTGTAATGTGCATCGTGTGTGTGTTATTATTATGTGTCATTATCAGTGATTCCCCCGCTCATCCTCCTGTCTATCTGTGTGTTACCCGGATGCTGCGCTCCACTTACACACAGGCTCCATGCTGTAATGTGCATCGTGTGTGTGTTATTATTATGTGTCATTATAAGTGATTCCCCCGCTCATCCTCCTGTCTATCTGTGTGTTACCCGAACGCTGCGCTCCACTTACTCACAGGCTCCATGCTGTAATGTGCATCGTGTGTGTTATTATTATGTGTCATTATCAGTGATTCCCCCGCTCATCCTCCTGTCTATCTGTGTGTTATCCGGATGCTGCGCTCCACTTACACACAGGCTCCATGCTGTAATGTGTATCGTGTGTGTGTTAATATTATGTGGCATTATCAGTGATTCCCCCGCTCATCCTCCTGTCTATCTGTGTGTTACCTGGACGCTGCGCTCCACTTACACACAGGCTCCATGCTGTAATGTGCATCGTGTGTGTGTTATTATTATGTGTCATTATCAGTGATTCCCCCGCTCATCCTCCTGTCTATCTGTGTGTTACCCGATCGCTGCGCTCCACTTACACACAGGCTCCATGCTGTAATGTGCATTGTGTGTGTGTTAATATTATGTGGCATTATCAGTGATTCCCCCACTCATCCTCCTGTCTATCTGTGTGTTACCTGGACGCTGCGCTCCACTTACACACAGGCTCCATGCTGTAATGTGCATCGTGTGTGTATTATTATTATGTGTCATTATCAGTGATTCCCCCAATCATCCTTCTGTCTATCTGTGTGTGACCCGGATGCTGCGCTCCACTTACACACAGGCTCCATGCTGTAATGTGCACTGTGTGTGTGTTATTATGTGTCATTATCAGTGATTCCCCAGCTCATCCTCCTGTCTATCTGTGTGTTACCCGGACGCTGCGCTCCACTTACACACAGGCTCCATGCTGTAATGTGCATCGTGTGTGTGTTATTATTATGTGTCATTATCAGTGATTCCCCCGCTCATCCTCCTGTCTATCTGTGAGCTACCCGATCGCTGCGCTCCACTTACACACAGGCTCCTTGCTGTAATGTGCATCATGTGTGTGTTATTATTATGTGTCATAATCAGTGATTCCCCCGCTCATCCTCCTGTCTATCTGTGTGTTACCCGGACGCTGCGCTCCACTTACACACTGGCTCCATGCTGTAATGTGCATCGTGTGTGTTATTATTATGTGTCAATATCAGTGATTCCCCCGCTCATCCCCCTGTCTATCTTTGTGTTACCCGGATGCTGCACTCCACTTACACACAGGCTCCATGCTGTAATTTGCATCATGTGTGTGTTATTATTATGTGTTATTATCAGTGATTCCCCCACTCATCCTCCTATCTGTGTGTTACCCGGATGCTGCGCTCCACTTACACACAGGCTCCATGCTGTAATGTGCATCATGTGTGTGTTATTATTATGTGTCATTATAAGTGATTCCCCTGCTCATCCTCCTGTCCTTCTGTGTGTTACCCGAACGCTGCGCTCCACTTACATACAGGCTCCATGCTGTAATGTGCACCGTGTGTGTTATTATTATGTGTCATTATCAGTGATTCCCCCGCTCATCCTCCTGTCTATCTGTGTGTGACCCGGACACTGCGCTCCACTTACACACAGGCTCCATGCTGTAATGTGTATCGTGTGTGTGTTAATATTATGTGGCATCAGTGATTCCCCCGCTCATCCTCCTGTCTATCTGTGTGTTACCTGGACGCTGCGCTCCACTTACACACAGGCTCCATGCTGTAATGTGCATCGTGTGTGTGTTATTATTATGTGTCATTATCAGTGATTCCCACGCTCATCCTCCTGTCTATCTGTGTGTTACCCGATCGCTGCGCTCCACTTACACACAGGCTCAATGCTGTAATGTGCATCGTGTGTGTGTTAATATTATGTGGCATTATCAGTGATTCCCCCGCTCATCCTCCTGTCTATCTGTGTGTTACCTGGACGCTGCGCTCCACTTACACACAGGCTCCATGCTGTAATGTGCATCGTGTGTGTGTTATTATTATGTGTCATTATCAGTGATTCCCCCATTCATCCTTCTGTCTATCTGTGTGTGACCCGGATGCTGCGCTCCACTTACACACAGGCTCCATGCTGTAATGTGCACTGTGTGTGTGTTATTATGTGTCATTATCAGTGATTCCCCCGCTCATCCTCCTGTCTATCTGTGTGTTACCCGGACGCTGCGCTCCACTTACACACAGGCTCCATGCTGTGATGTGCATCGTGTGTGTGTTATTATTATGTGTCATTATCAGTGATTCCCCCGCTCATCCTCCTGTCTATCTGTGTGTTACCCGATCGCTGCGCTCCACTTACACACAGGCTCCTTGCTGTAATGTGCATCATGTGTGTGTTATTATTATGTGTCATTATCAGTGATTCCCCCGCTCATCCTCCTGTCTATCTGTGTGTTACCCGGACGCTGCGCTCCACTTACACACAGGCTCCATGCTGTAATGTGCATCGTGTGTGTTATTATTATGTGTCAATATCAGTGATTCCCCCGCTCATCCCCCTGTCTATCTGTGTGTTACCCGGACGCTGCACTCCACTTACACACAGGCTCCATGCTGTAATTTGCATCATGTGTGTGTTATTATTATGTGTTATTATCAGTGATTCCCCCACTCATCCTCCTATCTGTGTGTTACCCGGATGCTGCGCTCCACTTACACACAGGCTCCATGCTGTAATGTGCATCGTGTGTGTGTTATTATTATGTGTCATTATAAGTGATTACCCCGCTCATCCTCCTGTCTATCTGTGTGTTATCCGGATGCTGCGCTCCACTTACACACAGGCTCCATGCTGTAATGTGCATCGTGTGTGTGTTATTATTATGTGTCATTATCAGTGATTCCCCCGCTCATCCTCCTGTCTATCTGTGTGTGACCCGGACACTGCGCTCCACTTACACACAGGCTCCATGCTGTAATGTGCATCGTGTATGTTTTATTATTATGTGTCATTATCAGTGATTCCCCCGCTCATCCTCCTGTCTATCTGTGTGTTATCCGGACGCTGCGCTCCACTTAAACACAGGCTCCATACTGTAATGTGCATCGTGTGTGTGTTATTATTATGTGTCATTATCAGTGACTACCCCGCTCATCCTCCTGTCTATCTGTGTGTGACCCGGATGCTGCGCTCCACTTACACACAGGCTCCATGCTGTAATGTGCACTGTGTGTGTGTTATTATGTGTCATTATCAGTGATTCCCCCGCTCATCCTCCTGTCTATCTGTGTGTTATCCGGACGCTGCGCTCCACTTACACACAGGCTCCATGCTGTAATGTGCATCGTGTGTGTGTTATTATTATGTGTCATTATCAGTGATTCCCCCCCGCTCATCCTCCTGTCTATCTATATGTTACCAGGACGCTGCGCTCCACTTACACACAGGCTCCATGCTGTAATGTGCATCATGTGTGTGTGTTATAATTATGTGTCATTATCAGTGATTCCCCCGCTCATCCTCCTGTCTATCTGTGTGTTATCCGGATGCTGCGCTCCACTTACACACAGGCTCCATGCTGTAATGTGCACCGTGGGTGTGTTATTATTATGTGTCATTATCAGTGATTCCCCCCCGCTCATCCTCCTGTCTATCTATATGTTACCCGGACGCTGCGCTCCACTTACACACAGGCTCCATGCTGTAATGTGCATCATGTGTGTGTGTTATAATTATGTGTCATTATCAGTGATTCCCCCGCTCATCCTCCTGTCTATCTGTGTGTTACCCGGACGCAGCGCTCCACTTACACACAGGCTCCATGCTGTAATGTGCATTGTGTATGTTTTATTATTATGTGTCATTATCAGTGATTCCCCCGCTCATCCTCCTGTCTATCTGTGTGTTACCCGGACGCTGCGCTCCACTTACACACAGGCTCCATGCTGTAATGTGCATCGTGTGTGTGTTATTATTATATGTCATTATCAGTGATTCCCCCCCGCTCATCCTCCTGTCTATCTATATGTTACCCGGACGCTGCGCTACACTTACACACAGGCTGCATGCTGTAATGTGCATCATGTGTGTGTGTTATTATTATGTGTCATTATCAGTGATTCCCCCGCTCATCCTCCTGTCTATCTGTGTGTTATCCGGATGCTGCGCTCCAAGTACACACAGGCTCCATGCTGTAATGTGCATCATGTGTGTTATTATAATGTGTCATTATCAGTGATTCCCCCGCTCATCCTCCTGTCTATCTGTGTGTTACCCGGACGCTGCACTTCACTTACACACAGGCTCCATGCTGTAATGTGCATCATGTGTGTGTTATTATTATGTGTTATTATCAGTGATTCCCCCGCTCATCCTCCTGTCTATCTGTGTGTTATCCGGATGCTGCGCTCCACTTACATACAGGCTCCATGCTGTAATGTGCATCGTGTATGTTTTATTATTATGTGTCATTATCAGTGATTCCCCCCCGCTCATCCTCCTGTCTATCTATATGTTACCCGGACGCTGCGCTCCACTTACACACAGGCTCCATGCTGTAATGTGCATCATGTGTGTGTGTTATAATTATGTGTCATTATCAGTGATTCCCCCGCTCATCCTCCTGTCTATCTGTGTGTTACCCGGACGCAGCGCTCCACTTACACACAGGCTCCATGCTGTAATGTGCATTGTGTATGTTTTATTATTATGTGTCATTATCAGTGATTCCCCCGCTCATCCTCCTGTCTATCTGTGTGTTACCCGGACGCTGCGCTCCACTTACACACAGGCTCCATGCTGTAATGTGCATCGTGTGTGTGTTATTATTATATGTCATTATCAGTGATTCCCCCCCGCTCATCCTCCTGTCTATCTATATGTTACCCGGACGCTGCGCTACACTTACACACAGGCTGCATGCTGTAATGTGCATCATGTGTGTGTGTTATTATTATGTGTCATTATCAGTGATTCCCCCGCTCATCCTCCTGTCTATCTGTGTGTTATCCGGATGCTGCGCTCCAAGTACACACAGGCTCCATGCTGTAATGTGCATCATGTGTGTTATTATAATGTGTCATTATCAGTGATTCCCCCGCTCATCCTCCTGTCTATCTGTGTGTTACCCGGACGCTGCACTTCACTTACACACAGGCTCCATGCTGTAATGTGCATCATGTGTGTGTTATTATTATGTGTTATTATCAGTGATTCCCCCGCTCATCCTCCTGTCTATCTGTGTGTTATCCGGATGCTGCGCTCCACTTACATACAGGCTCCATGCTGTAATGTGCATCGTGTATGTTTTATTATTATGTGTCATTATCAGTGATTCCCCCGCTCATCCTCCTGTCTATCTGTGTGTTACCCGGACGCAGCGCTCCACTTACACACAGGCTCCATGCTGTAATGTGCATCGTGTGTGTGTTATTATTATGTGTCATTATCAGTGATTCCCCCGCTCATCCTCCTGTCTATCTGTGTGTTACCCGGACACTGCGCTCCACTTACACACAGGCTCCATGCTGTAATGTGCATCGTGTGTGTTATTATTATGTGTCATTATCAGTGATTCCCCCGCTCATCCTCCTGTCTATCTGTGTGTTACCCGGACGCTGCGCTCCACTTACACACAGGCTCCATGCTGTAATGTGCATCATGTGTGTGTTATTATTATGTGTCATTATCAGTGATTCCCCGCTCATCCTCCTGTCTATCTGTGTGTTACCCGGACACTGCGCTCCACTTACACACAGGCTCCATGCTGTAATGTGCATCGTGTGTGTTATTATTATGTGTCATTATCAGTGATTCCCCCGCTCATCCTCCTGTCTATCTGTGTGTTACCCGGACGCTGCGCTCCACTTACACACAGGCTCCATGCTGTAATGTGCATCGTGTGTGTGTTATTATTATGTGTCATTATCAGTGATTCCCCCCCGCTCATCCTCCTGTCTATCTATATGTCACCCGGACGCTGCGCTACACTTACACACAGGCTGCATGCTGTAATGTGCATCATGTGTGTGTGTTATTATTATGTGTCATTATCAGTGATTCCCCCGCTCATCCTCCTGTCTATCTGTGTGTTGGCCCTCATTCCGAGTTGTTCGCTCGGGATTTTTCATCGCATCGCAGTGAGAATTCTCTTAGTGCGCATGCGTAATGTTCGCACTGCGCATGCGCCAAGTAACTTTACTATGAAGAAAGTATTTTTACTCACGGCTTTTTCTTCGCTCCGGCGGTCGCATTGTGATTGACAGGAAATGGGTGTTACTGGGCGGATGTACGGCGTTTTAGGGGCGTGTGGCTGGAAACGCTACCGTTTCCGGAAAAAACGCAGGCGTGTCCGGGGAAACGGTGGGAGTGCTTGGGCGAACGCTGGGTGTGTTTATGACGTCAGCCGGGACCGAAAAGCACTGAATTGATCGCACAGGCAGAGTAAGTCTGGAGTTACTCTAAAACTGCTAACTCGGTTTTGATCGCAAAATTGCGCATACATCGGTCGCACATTTAAGAAGTTTAGATTCACTCCCAGTAGGCGGCGGCTTAGCGTGTGTAACTCTGCTATATTCGCCTTGCGAGCGAACAACTCGGAATGAGGGCCGTTACCCGGACGCTGCACTTCACTTACACACAGGCTCCATGCTGTAATGTGCACCGTGAATGTGTTATTATTATGTGACATTATCAGTGATTCCCCCGCTCATCCTCCTGTCTATCTGTGTGTGACCTGGATGCTGCGCTCCACTTACACACAGGCTCCATGCTGTAATGTGCATCGTGTGTGTTATTATTATGTGTCATTATCAGTGATTCCCCCGCTCATCCTCCTGTCTATCTGTGTGTGACCCGGATGCTGCACTCCACTTACACACAGGCTTCATGCTGTAATGTGCATCGTATGTGTGTTATTATTATGTGTCATTATCAGTGATTCCCCCGCTCATCCTCCTGTCTATCTGTGTGTTACCCGGATGCTGCGCTCCACTTACACACAGGCATCATGCTGTAATGTGCTTTGTGTGTGTGTTAATATTATGTGTCATTATCAGTGATTCCCCTGCTCATCCTCCTGTCTATCTGTGTGTTAACCGAATGCTGCGCTCCACTTACACACAGGCTCCATGCTGTAATGTGCATTGTGTGTGTGTTATTATTATGTGTCATTATCAGTGATTCCCCCGCTCATCCTCCTGTCTATCTGTGTGTTACCCGGACGCTGCGCTCCACTTACACACAGGCTCCATGCTGTAATGTGCATCGTGTGTGTGTTATTATTATATGTCATTATCAGTGATTCCCCCCCGCTCATCCTCCTGTCTATCTATATGTTACCCGGACGCTGCGCTACACTTACACACAGGCTGCATGCTGTAATGTGCATCATGTGTGTGTGTTATTATTATGTGTCATTATCAGTGATTCCCCCGCTCATCCTCCTGTCTATCTGTGTGTTATCCGGATGCTGCGCTCCAAGTACACACAGGCTCCATGCTGTAATGTGCATCATGTGTGTTATTATAATGTGTCATTATCAGTGATTCCCCCGCTCATCCTCCTGTCTATCTGTGTGTTACCCGGACGCTGCACTTCACTTACACACAGGCTCCATGCTGTAATGTGCATCATGTGTGTGTTATTATTATGTGTTATTATCAGTGATTCCCCCGCTCATCCTCCTGTCTATCTGTGTGTTACCCGGACGCAGCGCTCCACTTACACACAGGCTCCATGCTGTAATGTGCATCGTGTATGTTTTATTATTATGTGTCATTATCAGTGATTCCCCCGCTCATCCTCCTGTCTATCTGTGTGTTACCCGACGCTGCGCTCCACTTACACACGGGCTCCATGCTGTAATGTGCATCATGTGTGTTATTATTATGTGTCATTATCAGTGATTCCCCCGCTCATCCTCCTGTCTATCTGTGTGTTACCCGGATGCTGCGCTCCAATTACACACAGGCTCCATGCTGTAATGTGCATCGTGTGTGTGTTGTAATTATTATGTGTCATTATCAGTGATTCCCCCGCTCATCCTCCTGTCTATCTATATGTTACCCGGACGCTGCGCTACACTTACACACAGGCTGCATGCTGTAATGTGCATCATGTGTGTGTGTTATTATTATGTGTCATTATCAGTGATTCCCCCGCTCATCCTCCTGTCTATCTGTGTGTTATCCGGATGCTGCGCTCCAATTACACACAGGCTCCATGCTGTAATGTGCATCGTGTGTGTTATTATAATGTGTCATTATCAGTGATTCCCCCGCTCATCCTCCTGTCTATCTGTGTGTTACCCGGACGCTGCACTTCACTTACACACAGGCTCCATGCTGTAATGTGCACCGTGAATGTGTTATTATTATGTGACATTATCAGTGATTCCCCCGCTCATCCTCCTGTCTATCTGTGTGTGACCCGGATGCTGCACTCCACTTACACACAGGCTTCATGCTGTAATGTGCATCGTATGTGTGTTATTATTATGTGTCATTATCAGTGATTCCCCCGCTCATCCTCCTGTCTATCTGTGTGTTACCCGGATGCTGCGCTCCACTTACACACAGGCATCATGCTGTAATGTGCTTTGTGTGTGTGTTAATATTATGTGTCATTATCAGTGATTCCCCTGCTCATCCTCCTGTCTATCTGTGTGTTAACCGAATGCTGCGCTCCACTTACACACAGGCTCCATGCTGTAATGTGCATTGTGTGTGTGTTATTATTATGTGTCATTATCAGTGAATCCCCCGCTCATCCTCTTGTCTATCTGTGTGTTACCCGGACGCTGCGCTCAACTTACACACAGGCTCCATGCTGTAATGTGCATTGTGTGTTGTTATTATTATGTGTCATTATCAGTGATTCCCCCGCTCATCCTCCTGTCTGTCTGTTTGTTACCTGGACGCTGCGCTCCACTTACACACAGGCTCCATCCTGTAATGTGCATCGTGTGTGTGTTATTATTAAGTGGTATTATCAGTGATTCCCCCGCTCATCCTCCTGTCTATCTGTGTGTTACCGGGACGCTGCGCTCCACTTACACACAGGCTCCATGCTGTAATGTGCATCGTGTGTGTTATTATTATGTGTCATTATCAGTGATTCCCCCGCTCATCCTCCTGTCTATCTGTGTGTGACTCGGACGCTGCGCTCCACTTACACACAGGCTCCATGATGTAATGTGCATCATGTGTGTGTTATTATTATGTGTCATTATCAGTGATTTCGCCGCTCATCCTCCTGTCTATCTGTGTGTTACCCGGACGCTGCGCTCCACTTACACACAGGCTCCATGCTGTAATGTGCATCGTGTGAGTGTTGTTATTATTATGTGACATTATCAGTGATTCCCCCGCTCATCCTCCTGTCCATCTGTGTGTTACCCGGACGCTGCGCTTCACTTACACACAGGCTCCATGCTGTAATGTGCATCGTGTGTGTGTTATTATTATGTGTCATTATCAGTGATTCCCCCGCTCATCCTCCTGTCTATCTGTGTGTTACCCGGACGCTGCGCTCCACTTACACACAGGTTCCATGCTGTAATGTGCATTGTATGTGTTATTATTATGTGACATTATCAGTGATTCCCCCGCTCATCCTCCTGGCTATCTGTGTGTAAATCGGATGCTGCGCTCCACTTACACACAGGCTCCATGCTGTAATGTGCATCGTGTGTGTTATTATTATGTGTCATTATCAGTGATTCCCCCGCTCATCCTCCTGTCTATCTGTGTGTGACCCGGACACTGCGCTCCACTTACACACAGGCTCCATGCTGTAATGTGCATCGTGTGTTTTATTATTATGTGTCATTATCAGTGATTCCCCCGCTCATCCTCCTGTCTATCTATGTGTTACCCGGACGCTGCGCTCCACTTACACACAGGCTCCATGCTGTAATGTGCATCGTGTGTTTTAAAATGTTGTGTCATTATCAGTGATTCCCCCGCTCATCCTCCTGTCTATCTGTGTGTTACCCGGACGCTGCGCTCCACTTACACACAGGCTCCATGCTGTAATGTGCATCATGTGTGTGTGTGTTATTATTATGTGTCATTATCAGTGATTCCCCCGCTTATCCTCCTGTCTATCTGTATGTTACCTGGACGCTGCGCTCCACTTACACACAGGCTCCATGCTGTAATGTGCATTGTGTGTGTGTTATTATTATGTGTCATTATCAGTGATTCCCCCGCTCATCCTCCTGTCTATCTGTGTGTTATCCGGATGCTGCGCTCCAATTACACACAGGCTCCATGCTGTAATGTGCATCGTGTGTGTTATTATAATGTGTCATTATCAGTGATTCCCCCGCTCATCCTCCTGTCTATCTGTGTGTTGGCCCTCATTCCGAGTTGTTCGCTCGGGATTTTTCATCGCATCGCAGTGAGAATTCTCTTAGTGCGCATGCGTAATGTTCGCACTGCGCATGCGCCAAGTAACTTTACTATGAAGAAAGTATTTTTACTCACGGCTTTTTCTTCGCTCCGGCGGTCGCATTGTGATTGACAGGAAATGGGTGTTACTGGGCGGATGTACGGCGTTTTAGGGGCGTGTGGCTGGAAACGCTACCGTTTCCGGAAAAAACGCAGGCGTGTCCGGGGAAACGGTGGGAGTGCTTGGGCGAACGCTGGGTGTGTTTATGACGTCAGCCGGGACCGAAAAGCACTGAATTGATCGCACAGGCAGAGTAAGTCTGGAGTTACTCTAAAACTGCTAACTCGGTTTTGATCGCAAAATTGCGCATACATCGGTCGCACATTTAAGAAGTTTAGATTCACTCCCAGTAGGCGGCGGCTTAGCGTGTGTAACTCTGCTATATTCGCCTTGCGAGCGAACAACTCGGAATGAGGGCCGTTACCCGGACGCTGCACTTCACTTACACACAGGCTCCATGCTGTAATGTGCACCGTGAATGTGTTATTATTATGTGACATTATCAGTGATTCCCCCGCTCATCCTCCTGTCTATCTGTGTGTGACCCGGATGCTGCACTCCACTTACACACAGGCTTCATGCTGTAATGTGCATCGTATGTGTGTTATTATTATGTGTCATTATCAGTGATTCCCCCGCTCATCCTCCTGTCTATCTGTGTGTTATCCGGATGCTGCGCTCCAAGTACACACAGGCTCCATGCTGTAATGTGCATCATGTGTGTTATTATAATGTGTCATTATCAGTGATTCCCCCGCTCATCCTCCTGTCTATCTGTGTGTTACCCGGACGCTGCACTTCACTTACACACAGGCTCCATGCTGTAATGTGCATCATGTGTGTGTTATTATTATGTGTTATTATCAGTGATTCCCCCGCTCATCCTCCTGTCTATCTGTGTGTTACCCGGACGCAGCGCTCCACTTACACACAGGCTCCATGCTGTAATGTGCATCGTGTATGTTTTATTATTATGTGTCATTATCAGTGATTCCCCCGCTCATCCTCCTGTCTATCTGTGTGTTACCCGACGCTGCGCTCCACTTACACACGGGCTCCATGCTGTAATGTGCATCATGTGTGTTATTATTATGTGTCATTATCAGTGATTCCCCCGCTCATCCTCCTGTCTATCTGTGTGTTACCCGGATGCTGCGCTCCAATTACACACAGGCTCCATGCTGTAATGTGCATCGTGTGTGTGTTGTAATTATTATGTGTCATTATCAGTGATTCCCCCGCTCATCCTCCTGTCTATCTATATGTTACCCGGACGCTGCGCTACACTTACACACAGGCTGCATGCTGTAATGTGCATCATGTGTGTGTGTTATTATTATGTGTCATTATCAGTGATTCCCCCGCTCATCCTCCTGTCTATCTGTGTGTTATCCGGATGCTGCGCTCCAATTACACACAGGCTCCATGCTGTAATGTGCATCGTGTGTGTTATTATAATGTGTCATTATCAGTGATTCCCCCGCTCATCCTCCTGTCTATCTGTGTGTTACCCGGACGCTGCACTTCACTTACACACAGGCTCCATGCTGTAATGTGCACCGTGAATGTGTTATTATTATGTGACATTATCAGTGATTCCCCCGCTCATCCTCCTGTCTATCTGTGTGTGACCCGGATGCTGCACTCCACTTACACACAGGCTTCATGCTGTAATGTGCATCGTATGTGTGTTATTATTATGTGTCATTATCAGTGATTCCCCCGCTCATCCTCCTGTCTATCTGTGTGTTACCCGGATGCTGCGCTCCACTTACACACAGGCATCATGCTGTAATGTGCTTTGTGTGTGTGTTAATATTATGTGTCATTATCAGTGATTCCCCTGCTCATCCTCCTGTCTATCTGTGTGTTAACCGAATGCTGCGCTCCACTTACACACAGGCTCCATGCTGTAATGTGCATTGTGTGTGTGTTATTATTATGTGTCATTATCAGTGAATCCCCCGCTCATCCTCTTGTCTATCTGTGTGTTACCCGGACGCTGCGCTCAACTTACACACAGGCTCCATGCTGTAATGTGCATTGTGTGTTGTTATTATTATGTGTCATTATCAGTGATTCCCCCGCTCATCCTCCTGTCTGTCTGTTTGTTACCTGGACGCTGCGCTCCACTTACACACAGGCTCCATCCTGTAATGTGCATCGTGTGTGTGTTATTATTAAGTGGTATTATCAGTGATTCCCCCGCTCATCCTCCTGTCTATCTGTGTGTTACCGGGACGCTGCGCTCCACTTACACACAGGCTCCATGCTGTAATGTGCATCGTGTGTGTTATTATTATGTGTCATTATCAGTGATTCCCCCGCTCATCCTCCTGTCTATCTGTGTGTGACTCGGACGCTGCGCTCCACTTACACACAGGCTCCATGATGTAATGTGCATCATGTGTGTGTTATTATTATGTGTCATTATCAGTGATTTCGCCGCTCATCCTCCTGTCTATCTGTGTGTTACCCGGACGCTGCGCTCCACTTACACACAGGCTCCATGCTGTAATGTGCATCGTGTGAGTGTTGTTATTATTATGTGACATTATCAGTGATTCCCCCGCTCATCCTCCTGTCCATCTGTGTGTTACCCGGACGCTGCGCTTCACTTACACACAGGCTCCATGCTGTAATGTGCATCGTGTGTGTGTTATTATTATGTGTCATTATCAGTGATTCCCCCGCTCATCCTCCTGTCTATCTGTGTGTTACCCGGACGCTGCGCTCCACTTACACACAGGTTCCATGCTGTAATGTGCATTGTATGTGTTATTATTATGTGACATTATCAGTGATTCCCCCGCTCATCCTCCTGGCTATCTGTGTGTAAATCGGATGCTGCGCTCCACTTACACACAGGCTCCATGCTGTAATGTGCATCGTGTGTGTTATTATTATGTGTCATTATCAGTGATTCCCCCGCTCATCCTCCTGTCTATCTGTGTGTGACCCGGACACTGCGCTCCACTTACACACAGGCTCCATGCTGTAATGTGCATCGTGTGTTTTATTATTATGTGTCATTATCAGTGATTCCCCCGCTCATCCTCCTGTCTATCTATGTGTTACCCGGACGCTGCGCTCCACTTACACACAGGCTCCATGCTGTAATGTGCATCGTGTGTTTTAAAATGTTGTGTCATTATCAGTGATTCCCCCGCTCATCCTCCTGTCTATCTGTGTGTTACCCGGACGCTGCGCTCCACTTACACACAGGCTCCATGCTGTAATGTGCATCATGTGTGTGTGTGTTATTATTATGTGTCATTATCAGTGATTCCCCCGCTTATCCTCCTGTCTATCTGTATGTTACCTGGACGCTGCGCTCCACTTACACACAGGCTCCATGCTGTAATGTGCATTGTGTGTGTGTTATTATTATGTGTCATTATCAGTGATTCCCCCGCTCATCCTCCTGTCTATCTGTGTGTTATCCGGATGCTGCGCTCCAATTACACACAGGCTCCATGCTGTAATGTGCATCGTGTGTGTTATTATAATGTGTCATTATCAGTGATTCCCCCGCTCATCCTCCTGTCTATCTGTGTGTTGGCCCTCATTCCGAGTTGTTCGCTCGGGATTTTTCATCGCATCGCAGTGAGAATTCTCTTAGTGCGCATGCGTAATGTTCGCACTGCGCATGCGCCAAGTAACTTTACTATGAAGAAAGTATTTTTACTCACGGCTTTTTCTTCGCTCCGGCGGTCGCATTGTGATTGACAGGAAATGGGTGTTACTGGGCGGATGTACGGCGTTTTAGGGGCGTGTGGCTGGAAACGCTACCGTTTCCGGAAAAAACGCAGGCGTGTCCGGGGAAACGGTGGGAGTGCTTGGGCGAACGCTGGGTGTGTTTATGACGTCAGCCGGGACCGAAAAGCACTGAATTGATCGCACAGGCAGAGTAAGTCTGGAGTTACTCTAAAACTGCTAACTCGGTTTTGATCGCAAAATTGCGCATACATCGGTCGCACATTTAAGAAGTTTAGATTCACTCCCAGTAGGCGGCGGCTTAGCGTGTGTAACTCTGCTATATTCGCCTTGCGAGCGAACAACTCGGAATGAGGGCCGTTACCCGGACGCTGCACTTCACTTACACACAGGCTCCATGCTGTAATGTGCACCGTGAATGTGTTATTATTATGTGACATTATCAGTGATTCCCCCGCTCATCCTCCTGTCTATCTGTGTGTGACCCGGATGCTGCACTCCACTTACACACAGGCTTCATGCTGTAATGTGCATCGTATGTGTGTTATTATTATGTGTCATTATCAGTGATTCCCCCGCTCATCCTCCTGTCTATCTGTGTGTTACCCGGATGCTGCGCTCCACTTACACACAGGCATCATGCTGTAATGTGCTTTGTGTGTGTGTTAATATTATGTGTCATTATCAGTGATTCCCCTGCTCATCCTCCTGTCTATCTGTGTGTTAACCGAATGCTGCGCTCCACTTACACACAGGCTCCATGCTGTAATGTGCATTGTGTGTGTGTTATTATTATGTGTCATTATCAGTGATTCCCCCGCTCATCCTCCTGTCTATCTGTGTGTTACCCGGACGCTGCGCTCCACTTACACACAGGCTCCATGCTGTAATGTGCATCGTGTGTGTGTTATTATTATATGTCATTATCAGTGATTCCCCCCCGCTCATCCTCCTGTCTATCTATATGTTACCCGGACGCTGCGCTACACTTACACACAGGCTGCATGCTGTAATGTGCATCATGTGTGTGTGTTATTATTATGTGTCATTATCAGTGATTCCCCCGCTCATCCTCCTGTCTATCTGTGTGTTATCCGGATGCTGCGCTCCAAGTACACACAGGCTCCATGCTGTAATGTGCATCATGTGTGTTATTATAATGTGTCATTATCAGTGATTCCCCCGCTCATCCTCCTGTCTATCTGTGTGTTACCCGGACGCTGCACTTCACTTACACACAGGCTCCATGCTGTAATGTGCACCGTGAATGTGTTATTATTATGTGACATTATCAGTGATTCCCCCGCTCATCCTCCTGTCTATCTGTGTGTGACCCGGATGCTGCACTCCACTTACACACAGGCTTCATGCTGTAATGTGCATCGTATGTGTGTTATTATTATGTGTCATTATCAGTGATTCCCCCGCTCATCCTCCTGTCTATCTGTGTGTTACCCGGACGCAGCGCTCCACTTACACACAGGCTCCATGCTGTAATGTGCATCGTGTATGTTTTATTATTATGTGTCATTATCAGTGATTCCCCCGCTCATCCTCCTGTCTATCTGTGTGTTACCCGGACGCTGCACTTCACTTACACACAGGCTCCATGCTGTAATGTGCACCGTGAATGTGTTATTATTATGTGACATTATCAGTGATTCCCCCGCTCATCCTCCTGTCTATCTGTGTGTTACCCGGACACTGCGCTCCACTTACACACAGGCTCCATGCTGTAATGTGCATCGTGTGTGTTATTATAATGTGTCATTATCAGTGATTCCCCCGCTCATCCTCCTGTCTATCTGTGTGTTACCCGGACGCTGCACTTCACTTACACACAGGCTCCATGCTGTAATGTGCACCGTAAATGTGTTATTATTATGTGACATTATCAGTGATTCCCCCGCTCATCCTCCTGTCTATCTGTGTGTGACCCGGATGCTGCACTCCACTTACACACAGGCTTCATGCTGTAATGTGCATCGTATGTGTGTTATTATTATGTGTCATTATCAGTGATTCCCCCGCTCATCCTCCTGTCTATCTGTGTGTTACCCGGATGCTGCGCTCCACTTACACACAGGCATCATGCTGTAATGTGCTTTGTGTGTGTGTTAATATTATGTGTCATTATCAGTGATTCCCCTGCTCATCCTCCTGTCTATCTGTGTGTTAACCGAATGCTGCGCTCCACTTACACACAGGCTCCATGCTGTAATGTGCATTGTGTGTGTGTTATTATTATGTGTCATTATCAGTGAATCCCCCGCTCATCCTCTTGTCTATCTGTGTGTTACCCGGACGCTGCGCTCAACTTACACACAGGCTCCATGCTGTAATGTGCATTGTGTGTTGTTATTATTATGTGTCATTATCAGTGATTCCCCCGCTCATCCTCCTGTCTGTCTGTTTGTTACCTGGACGCTGCGCTCCACTTACACACAGGCTCCATCCTGTAATGTGCATCGTGTGTGTGTTATTATTAAGTGGTATTATCAGTGATTCCCCCGCTCATCCTCCTGTCTATCTGTGTGTTACCGGGACGCTGCGCTCCACTTACACACAGGCTCCATGCTGTAATGTGCATCGTGTGTGTTATTATTATGTGTCATTATCAGTGATTCCCCCGCTCATCCTCCTGTCTATCTGTGTGTGACTCGGACGCTGCGCTCCACTTACACACAGGCTCCATGATGTAATGTGCATCATGTGTGTGTTATTATTATGTGTCATTATCAGTGATTTCGCCGCTCATCCTCCTGTCTATCTGTGTGTTACCCGGACGCTGCGCTCCACTTACACACAGGCTCCATGCTGTAATGTGCATCGTGTGAGTGTTGTTATTATTATGTGACATTATCAGTGATTCCCCCGCTCATCCTCCTGTCCATCTGTGTGTTACCCGGACGCTGCGCTTCACTTACACACAGGCTCCATGCTGTAATGTGCATCGTGTGTGTGTTATTATTATGTGTCATTATCAGTGATTCCCCCGCTCATCCTCCTGTCTATCTGTGTGTTACCCGGACGCTGCGCTCCACTTACACACAGGTTCCATGCTGTAATGTGCATTGTATGTGTTATTATTATGTGACATTATCAGTGATTCCCCCGCTCATCCTCCTGGCTATCTGTGTGTAAATCGGATGCTGCGCTCCACTTACACACAGGCTCCATGCTGTAATGTGCATCGTGTGTGTTATTATTATGTGTCATTATCAGTGATTCCCCCGCTCATCCTCCTGTCTATCTGTGTGTGACCCGGACACTGCGCTCCACTTACACACAGGCTCCATGCTGTAATGTGCATCGTGTGTTTTATTATTATGTGTCATTATCAGTGATTCCCCCGCTCATCCTCCTGTCTATCTATGTGTTACCCGGACGCTGCGCTCCACTTACACACAGGCTCCATGCTGTAATGTGCATCGTGTGTTTTAAAATGTTGTGTCATTATCAGTGATTCCCCCGCTCATCCTCCTGTCTATCTGTGTGTTACCCCGACGCTGCGCTCCACTTACACACAGGCTCCATGCTGTAATGTGCATCATGTGTGTGTGTGTTATTATTATGTGTCATTATCAGTGATTCCCCCGCTTATCCTCCTGTCTATCTGTATGTTACCTGGACGCTGCGCTCCACTTACACACAGGCTCCATGCTGTAATGTGCATCATGTGTGTGTTATTATTATGTGTCATTATCAGTGATTTCCCCGCTCATCCTCCTGTCTATCTGTGTGTTACCCGGATGCTGCGCTCCACTTACACACAGGCTCCATGCTGTAATGTGCATCGTGTGTGTGTTATTATTATATGTCATTATCAGTGATTCCCCCACTCATCCTTCTGTCTGTCTGTGTGTTGCCCAGATGCTGCGCTCCACTTACACACAGGCTCCATGCTGTAATGTGCATTGTGTGTGTGTTATTATTATGTGTCATTATCAGTGATTACCCCGCTCATCCTCCTGTCTATCTGTGTGTTACCCGGACGCTGCGCTCCACTTACACACAGGCTCCATGCTGTAATGTGCATTGTTTGTTATTATTATGTGTCATTATCAGTGATTCCCCCGCTCATCCTCCTGTCTATCTGTATTTTACCCGGACGCTGCGCTCCACTTACACACAGGCTCCATGCTGTAATGTGCATCGTGTGTGTGTTATTATTATGTGTCATTATCAGTGATTCCCCCGCTTATCCTCCTGTCTATCTGTATGTTACCTGGACGCTGCGCTCCACTTACACACAGGCTCCATGCTGTAATGTGCATCACGTGTGTGTTATTATTATGTGTCATTATCAGTGATTTCCCCGCTCATCCTCCTGTCTATCTGTGTGTTACCCGGATGCTGCGCTCCACTTACACACAGGCTCCATGCTGTAATGTGCATCGTGTGTGTGTTATTATTATATGTCATTATCAGTGATTCCCCCACTCATCCTTCTGTCTGTCTGTGTGTTGCCCAGATGCTGCGCTCCACTTACACACAGGCTCCATGCTGTAATGTGCATTGTGTGTGTGTTATTATTATGTGTCATTATCAGTGATTACCCCGCTCATCCTCCTGTCTATCTGTGTGTTACCCGGATGCTGCGCTCCACTTACACACAGGCTCCATGCTGTAATGTGCATCGTGTGTGTATTATTATTATATGTCATTATCAGTAATTCCCCTGCTCATCCTCCTGTCTATCTGTGTGTTACCCGTACGCTGCGCTCCACTTACACACAGGCTCCAGGCTGTAATGTGCATCATGTGTGTGTTATTATTATGTGGCATTATCAGTGATTCCCCCGCTCATCCTCCTGTCTATCTGTATTTTACCCGGACGCTGCGCTCCACTTACACACAGGCTCCATGCTGTAATGTGCATCGTGTGTGTGTTATTATTATATGTCATTATCAGTGATTCCCCCGCTCATCCTCCTGTCTATCTGTATTTTACCCGGACGCTGCGCTCCACTTACACACAGGCTCCATGCTGTAATGTGCATCGTGTGTGTGTTATTATTATGTGTCATTATCAGTGATTCCCCCGCTTATCCTCCTGTCTATCTGTATGTTACCTGGACGCTGCGCTCCACTTACACACAGGCTCCATGCTGTAATGTGCATCATGTGTGTGTTATTATTATGTGTCATTATCAGTGATTTCCCCGCTCATCCTCCTGTCTATCTGTGTGTTACCCCGACGCTGCGCTCCACTTACACACAGGCTCCATGCTGTAATGTGCATCATGTGTGTGTGTGTTATTATTATATGTCATTAACAGTGATTCCCCCGCTCATCCTCCTGGCTATCTGTGTGTAAATCGGATGCTGCGCTCCACTTACACACAGGCTCCATGCTGTAATGTGCATCGTGTGTGTTATTATTATGTGTCATTATCAGTAATTCCCCCGCTCATCCTCCTGTCTATCTGTGTGTGACCCGGACACTGCGCTCCACTTACACACAGGCTCCATGCTGTAATGTGCATCGTGTGTTTTATTATTATGTGTCATTATCAGTGATTCCCCCGCTCATCCTCCTGTCTATCTATGTGTTACCCGGACGCTGCGCTCCACTTACACACAGGCTCCATTCTGTAATGTGCATCGTGTGTTTTAAAATGTTGTGTCATTATCAGTGATTCCCCCGCTCATCCTCCTGTCTATCTGTGTGTTACCCCGACGCTGCGCTCCACTTACACACAGGCTCCATGCTGAAATGTGCATCATGTGTGTGTGTGTTATTATTATGTGTCATTATCAGTGATTCCCCCACTCATCCTTCTGTCTGTCTGTGTGTTGCCCAGATGCTGCGCTCCACTTACACACAGGCTCCATGCTGTAATGTGCATTGTGTGTGTGTTATTATTATGTGTCATTATCAGTGATTACCCCGCTCATCCTCCTGTCTATCTGTGTGTTACCCGGACGCTGCGCTCCACTTACACACAGGCTCCATGCTGTAATGTGCATTGTTTGTTATTATTATGTGTCATTATCAGTGATTCCCCCGCTCATCCTCCTGTCTATCTGTATTTTACCCGGACGCTGCGCTCCACTTACACACAGGCTCCATGCTGTAATGTGCATCGTGTGTGTGTTATTATTATGTGTCATTATCAGTGATTCCCCCGCTTATCCTCCTGTCTATCTGTATGTTACCTGGACGCTGCGCTCCACTTACACACAGGCTCCATGCTGTAATGTGCATCATGTGTGTGTTATTATTATGTGTCATTATCAGTGATTTCCCCGCTCATCCTCCTGTCTATCTGTGTGTTACCCGGATGCTGCGCTCCACTTACACACAGGCTCCATGCTGTAATGTGCATCGTGTGTGTGTTATTATTATATGTCATTAACAGTGATTCCCCCACTCATCCTCCTGTCTATCTGTGTGTTACCCAGACGCTGCGCTCCACTTACACACAGGCTCCATGCTGTAATGTGCATCGTGTGTGTGTTATTATTATGTGACATTATCAGTGATTCCCCCGCTCATCCTCCTGTCTATCTGTGTGTTACCCGGACGCTGCGCTCCACTTACACACAGGCTCCATGCTGTAATGTGCATCGTGTGTGTGTTATTATTATATGTCATTATCAGTGATTCCCCCCCGCTCATCCTCCTGTCTATCTATATGTTACCCGGACGCTGCGCTACACTTACACACAGGCTGCATGCTGTAATGTGCATCATGTGTGTGTGTTATTATTATGTGTCATTATCAGTGATTCCCCCGCTCATCCTCCTGTCTATCTGTGTGTTACCCGGACGCTGCACTTCACTTACACACAGGCTCCATGCTGTAATGTGCACCGTGAATGTGTTATTATTATGTGACATTATCAGTGATTCCCCCGCTCATCCTCCTGTCTATCTGTGTGTGACCCGGATGCTGCGCTCCGCTTACACACAGGCTTCATGCTGTAATGTGCATCGTATTTGTGTTATTATTATGTGTCATTATCAGTGATTCCCCCGCTCATCCTCCTGTCTATCTGTGTGTTACCCGGATGCTGCGCTCCACTTACACACAGGCATCTTGCTGTAATGTGCTTTGTGTGTGTGTTAATATTATGTGTCATTATCAGTGATTCCCCTGCTCATCCTCCTGTCTATCTGTGTGTTAACCGAATGCTGCGCTCCACTTACACACAGGCTCCATGCTGTAATGTGCATTGTGTGTGTGTTATTATTATGTGTCATTATCAGTGATTCCCCCGCTCATCCTCTTGTCTATCTGTGTGTTACCCGGACGCTGCGCTCAACTTACACACAGGCTCCATGCTGTAATGTGCATTGTGTGTTGTTATTATTATGTGTCATTATCAGTGATTCCCCCGCTCATCCTCCTGTCTATCTGTGTGTTACCCGGACGCTGCGCTCCACTTACACACAGGCTCCATGCTGTAATGTGCATCGTGTGTGTTATTATTATGTGTCATTATCAGTGATTCCCCCGCTCATCCTCCTGTCTATCTGTTTGTTACCTGGACGCTGCGCTCCACTTACACACAGGCTCCATGCTGTAATGTGCATCGTGTGAGTGTTGTTATTATTATGTGACATTATCAGTGATTCCCCCGCTCATCCTCCTGTCCATCTGTGTGTTACCCGGACGCTGTGCTTCACTTACACACAGGCTCCATGCTGTAATGTGCATCGTGTGTGTGTTATTATTATGTGTCATTATCAGTGATTCCCCCGCTCATCCTCCTGTCTATCTGTGTGTTACCCGGACGCTGCGCTCCACTTACACACAGGCTCCATGCTGTAATGTGCATCGTGTGTGTTATTATTATGTGTCATTATCAGTGATTCCCCCGCTCATCCTCCTGTCTATCTGTGTGTGACCCGGACACTGCGCTCCACTTACACACAGGCTCCATGCTGTAATGTGCATCATGTGTTTTATTATTATGTGTCATTATCAGTGATTCCCCCGCTCATCCTCCTGTCTATCTATGTGTTACCCGGACGCTGCGCTCCACTTACACACAGGCTCCATGCTGTAATGTGCATCGTGTGTTTTAAAATGTTGTGTCATTATCAGTGATTCCCCCGCTCATCCTCCTGTCTATCTGTGTGTTACCCCGACGCTGCGCTCCACTTACACACAGGCTCCATGCTGTAATGTGCATCATGTGTGTGTGTGTTATTATTATGTGTCATTATCAGTGATTCCCCCACTCATCCTTCTGTCTGTCTGTGTGTTGCCCAGATGCTGCGCTCCACTTACACACAGGCTCCATGCTGTAATGTGCATTGTGTGTGTGTTATTATTATGTGTCATTATCAGTGATTACCCCGCTCATCCTCCTGTCTATCTGTGTGTTACCCGGACGCTGCGCTCCACTTACACACAGGCTCCATGCTGTAATGTGCATTGTTTGTTATTATTATGTGTCATTATCAGTGATTCCCCCGCTCATCCTCCTGTCTATCTGTATTTTACCCGGACGCTGCGCTCCACTTACACACAGGCTCCATGCTGTAATGTGCATCGTGTGTGTGTTATTATTATGTGTCATTATCAGTGATTCCCCCGCTTATCCTCCTGTCTATCTGTATGTTACCTGGACGCTGCACTCCACTTACACACAGGCTCCATGCTGTAATGTGCATCATGTGTGTGTTATTATTATGTGTCATTATCAGTGATTTCCCCGCTCATCCTCCTGTCTATCTGTGTGTTACCCGGATGCTGCGCTCCACTTACACACAGGCTCCATGCTGTAATGTGCATCGTGTGTGTGTTATTATTATATGTCATTAACAGTGATTCCCCCACTCATCCTCCTGTCTATCTGTGTGTTACCCGGACGCTGCGCTCCACTTACACACAGGCTCCATGCTGTAATGTGCATTGTGTGTGTGTTATTATTATGTGTCATTATCAGTGATTCCCCCGCTCATCCTCCTGTCTATCTGTGTGTTACCCGGACGCTGCGCTCCACTTACACACAGGCTCCATGCTGTAATGTGCACCGTGTATGTGTTATTATGTGTCATTATCAGTGATTCCCCCGCTCATCCTCCTGTCTATCTGTGTGTTACCCGGACGCTGCGCTCCACTTGCACACAGGCTCCATGCTGTAATGTGCATCGTGTGTGTGTTATTATTATGTGACATTATCAGTGATTCCCCCACTCATCCTCCTGTCTATCTGTGTGTTACCCGGACGCTGCGCTCCACTTACACACAGGCTCCATGCTGTAATGTGCATCGTGTGTGTGTGTTATTATTATGTGTCATTATCAGTGATTCCCCCGCTCATCCTCCTGTCTATCTGTGTGTTACCCGGATGCTACGCTCCACTTACACACAGGCTTCATGCTGTAATGTGCATCGTGTGTGTGTTATTATTATGTGTCATTATCAGTGATTCCCCCGCTCATCCTCCTGTCTATCTGTGTGTTACCCGGACGCTGCGCTCCATTTACACACAGGCTCCATGCTGTAATGTGCATCGTGTGTGTGTTATTATTATGTGTCATTATCAGTGATTCCCCCGCTCATCCTCCTGTTTATCTGTGTGTTACCCGATCGCTGCGCTCCACTTACACACAGGCTCCATGCTGTAATGTGCATCATGTGTTATTATTATGTGTCATTATCAGTGATTCCCCCGCTCATCCTCCTGTCTGTCTGTGTGTTGCCCAGATGCTGCGCTCCACTTACACACAGGCTCCATGCTGTAATGTCCATTGTGTGTGTGTTATTATTATGTGTCATTATCAGTGATTACCCCGCTCATCCTCCTGTCTATCTGTGTGTTACCCGGACGCTGCGCTCCACTTACACACAGGCACCATGCTGTAATGTGCATTGTGTGTGTGTTGTTATTATTATGTGTCATTATCAGTGATTCCTCCGCTCATCCTCCTGTCTATCTGTGTGTTACCCGGATGCTGCGCTCCACTTACACACAGGCTCCATGCTGTAATGTGCATTGTGTGTTATTATTATGTGTCATTATCAGTGATTCCCCCGCTCATCCTCCTGTCTATCTGTGTGTTACCCGGACGCTGCGCTCCACTTACACACAGGCTCCATGCTGTGATGTGCATCATGTGTGTGTTATTATTATGTGACATTATCAGTGATTCCCCTGCTCATCCTCCTGTCTATCTGTGTGTTACCCGGATGCTGCGCTCCACTTACACACAGGCTCCATGCTGTAATGTGCATCGTGTGTGTGTTATTATTATGTGTCATTATCAGTGATTCCCCCGCTCATCCTCCTGTCTATCTGTGTGTGACCCGGACACTGCGCTCCACTTACACACAGGCTCCATGCTGTAATGTGCATCGTGTATGTTTTATTATTATGTGTCATTATCAGTGATTCCCCCGCTCATCCTCCTGTCTATCTGTGTGTTACCCGGACGCTGCGCTCCACTTAAACACAGGCTCCATACTGTAATGTGCATCGTGTGTGTGTTATTATTATGTGTCATTATCAGTGATTACCCCGCTCATCCTCCTGTCTATCTGTGTGTTACCCGGACGCTGCGCTCCACTTACACACAGGCTCCATGCTGTAATGTGCATCGTGTGTGTGTTATTATTATGTGTCATTATCAGTGATTCCCCCCCGCTCATCCTCCTGTCTATCTATATGTTACCCGGACGCTGCGCTCCACTTACACACAGGCTCCATGCTGTAATGTGCATCATGTGTGTGTGTTATTATTATGTGTCATTATCAGTGATTCCCCCGCTCATCCTCCTGTCTATCTGTGTGTTATCCGGAAGCTGCGCTCCACTTACACACAGGCTCCATGCTGTAATGTGCACCGTGGGTGTGTTATTATTATGTGACATTATCAGTGATTCCCCCGCTCATCCTCCTGTCTATCTGTGTGTTACCCGGACGCAGCGCTCCACTTACACACAGGCTCCATGCTGTAATGTGCATCGTGTGAGTGTTGTTATAATTATGTGACATTATCAGTGATTCCCCCCCGCTCATCCTCCTGTCTATCTATATGTTACCCGGACGCTGCGCTACACTTACACACAGGCTCCATGCTGTAATGTGCATCATGTGTGTGTGTTATTATTATGTGTCATTATCAGTGATTCCCCCGCTCATCCTCCTGTCTATCTGTGTGTTATCCGGATGCTGCGCTCCACTTACACACAGGCTCCATGCTGTAATGTGCATCGTGTGTGTTATTATAATGTGTCATTATCAGTGATTCCCCCGCTCATTCTCCTGTCTATCTGTGTGTTACCCGGACGCTGCGCTCCACTTACACACAGGCTCCATGCTGTAATGTGCATCGTGTGTGTGTTATTATTATGTGTCATTATCAGTGATTCCCCCCCGCTCATCCTCCTGTCTATCTATATGTTACCCGGACGCTGCGCTACACTTACACACAGGCTCCATGCTGTAATGTGCATCATGTGTGTGTGTTATTATTATGTGTCATTATCAGTGATTCCCCCGCTCATCCTCCTGTCTATCTGTGTGTTATCCGGATGCTGCGCTCCACTTACACACAGGCTCCATGCTGTAATGTGCATCGTGTGTGTTATTATAATGTGTCATTATCAGTGATTCCCCCGCTCATCCTCCTGTCTATCTGTGTGTTACCCGGACGCTGCGCTTCACTTACACACAGGCTCCATGCTGTAATGTGCACCGTGGGTGTGTTATTATTATGTGACATTATCAGTGATTACCCCGCTCATCCTCCTGTCTATCTGTGTTTTACCCGGATGCTGCGCTCCACTTACACACAGGCTTCATGCTGTAATGTGCATCGTATGTGTGTTATTATTATGTGTCATTATCAGTGATTCCCCCGCTCATCCTCCTGTCTATCTGTGTGTTACCCGGATGCTGCGCTCCACTTACACACAGGCATCATGCTGTAATGTGCTTTGTGTGTGTGTTAATATTATGTGTCATTATCAGTGATTCCCCTGCTCATCCTCCTGTCTATCTGTGTGTTAACCGAATGCTGCGCTCCACTTACACACAGGCTCCATGCTGTAATGTGCATTGTGTGTGTGTTATTATTATGTGTCATTATCAGTGAATCCCCCGCTCATCCTCTTGTCTATCTGTGTGTTACCCGGACGCTGCGCTCAACTTACACACAGGCTCCATGCTGTAATGTGCATTGTGTGTTGTTATTATTATGTGTCATTATCAGTGATTCCCCCGCTCATCCTCCTGTCTATCTGTTTGTTACCTGGACGCTGCGCTCCACTTACACACAGGCTCCATCCTGTAATGTGCATCGTGTGTGTGTTATTATTAAGTGGTATTATCAGTGATTCCCCCGCTCATCCTCCTGTCTATCTGTGTGTTACCCGGACGCTGCGCTCCACTTACACACAGGCTCCATGCTGTAATGTGCATCGTGTGTGTTATTATTATGTGTCATTATCAGTGATTCCCCCGCTCATCCTCCTGTCTATCTGTGTGTGACCCGGACGCTGCGCTCCACTAACACACAGGCTCCATGATGTAATGTGCATCATGTGTGTGTTATTATTATGTGTCATTATCAGTGATTTCCCCGCTCATCCTCCTGTCTATCTGTGTGTTACCCGGACGCTGCGCTCCACTTACACACAGGCTCCATGCTGTAATGTGCATCGTGTGAGTGTTGTTATTATTATGTGACATTATCAGTGATTCCCCCGCTCATCCTCCTGTCCATCTGTGTGTTACCCGGACGCTGCGCTTCACTTACACACAGGCTCCATGCTGTAATGTGCATCGTGTGTGTGTTATTATTATGTGTCATTATCAGTGATTCCCCCGCTCATCCTCCTGTCTATCTGTGTGTTACCCGGACGCTGCGCTCCACTTACACACAGGCTCCATGCTGTAATGTGCATCGTGTGTGTTATTATTATGTGTCATTATCAGTGATTCCCCCGCTCATCCTCCTGTCTATCTGTGTGTGACCCGGACACTGCGCTCCACTTACACACAGGCTCCATGCTGTAATGTGCATCGTGTGTTTTATTATTATGTGTCATTATCAGTGATTCCCCCGCTCATCCTCCTGTCTATCTATGTGTTACCCGGACGCTGCGCTCCACTTACACACAGGCTCCATGCTGTAATGTGCATCGTGTGTTTTAAAATGTTGTGTCATTATCAGTGATTCCCCCGCTCATCCTCCTGTCTATCTGTGTGTTACCCCGACGCTGCGCTCCACTTACACACAGGCTCCATGCTGTAATGTGCATCATGTGTGTGTGTGTTATTATTATGTGTCATTATCAGTGATTCCCCCACTCATCCTTCTGTCTGTCTGTGTGTTGCCCAGATGCTGCGCTCCACTTACACACAGGCTCCATGCTGTAACGTGCATTGTGTGTGTGTTATTATTATGTGTCATTATCAGTGATTACCCCGCTCATCCTCCTGTCTATCTGTGTGTTACCCGGACGCTGCGCTCCACTTACACACAGGCTCCATGCTGTAATGTGCATTGTTTGTTATTATTATGTGTCATTATCAGTGATTCCCCCGCTCATCCTCCTGTCTATCTGTATTTTACCCGGACGCTGCGCTCCACTTACACACAGGCTCCATGCTGTAATGTGCATCGTGTGTGTGTTATTATGTGTCATTATCAGTGATTCCCCCGCTTATCCTCCTGTCTATCTGTGTGTTACCCGGATGCTGCGCTCCACTTACACACAGGCTCCATGCTGTAATGTGCATCGTGTGTGTGTTATTATTATATGTCATTAACAGTGATTCCCCCACTCATCCTCCTGTCTATCTGTGTGTTACCCGGACGCTGCGCTCCACTTACACACAGGCTCCATGCTGTAATGTGCATCGTGTGTGTGTTATTATTATGTGTCATTATCAGTGATTCCCCCGCTCATCCTCCTGTCTATCTGTGTGTTACCCGGACGCTGCGCTCCACTTACACACAGGCTCCATGCTGTAATGTGCACCGTGTATGTGTTATTATGTGTCATTATCAGTGATTCCCCCGCTCATCCTCCTGTCTATCTGTGTGTTACCCGGACGCTGCGCTCCACTTACACACAGGCTCCATGCTGTAATGTGCATCGTGTGTGTGTTATTATTATGTGTCATTATCAGTGATTCCCCCACTCATCCTCCTGTCTATCTGTGTGTTACCCGGACGCTGCGCTCCACTTACACACAGGCTCCATGCTGTAATGTGCATCGTGTGTGTGTGTTATTATTATGTGTCATTATCAGTGATTCCCCCGCTCATCCTCCTGTCTATCTGTGTGTTACCCGGATGCTACGCTCCACTTACACACAGGCTTCATGCTGTAATGTGCATCGTGTGTGTGTTATTATTATGTGTCATTATCAGTGATTCCCCCGCTCATCCTCCTGTCTATCTGTGTGTTACCCGGACGCTGCGCTCCACTTACACACAGGCTCCATGCTGTAATGTGCATCGTGTGTGTGTTATTATTATGTGTCATTATCAGTGATTCCCCCGCTCATCCTCCTGTTTATCTGTGTGTTACCCGATCGCTGCGCTCCACTTACACACAGGCTCCATGCTGTAATGTGCATCATGTGTTATTATTATGTGTCATTATCAGTGATTCCCCCGCTCATCCTCCTGTCTATCTGTGTGTTACCCGGACGCTGCGCTCCACTTACACACAGGCACCATGCTGTAATGTGCATTGTGTGTGTGTTATTATTATGTGTCATTATCAGTGATTCCCCCGCTCATCCTCCTGTCTATCTGTGTGTTACCCGGATGCTGCGCTCCACTTACACACAGGCTCCATGCTGTAATGTGCATTGTGTGTTATTATTATGTGTCATTATCAGTGATTCCCCCGCTCATCCTCCTGTCTATCTGTGTGTTACCCGGACGCTGCGCTCCACTTACACACAGGCTCCATGCTGTGATGTGCATCATGTGTGTGTTATTATTATGTGACATTATCAGTGATTCCCCTGCTCATCCTCCTGTCTATCTGTGTGTTACCCGGATGCTGCGCTCCACTTACACACAGGCTCCATGCTGTAATGTGCATCGTGTGTGTGTTATTATTATGTGTCATTATCAGTGATTCCCCCGCTCATCCTCCTGTCTATCTGTGTGTGACCCGGACACTGCGCTCCACTTACACACAGGCTCCATGCTGTAATGTGCATCGTGTATGTTTTATTATTATATGTCATTATCAGTGATTCCCCCGCTCATCCTCCTGTCTATCTGTGTGTTACCCAGACGCTGCGCTCCACTTAAACACAGGCTCCATACTGTAATGTGCATCGTGTGTGTGTTATTATTATGTGTCATTATCAGTGATTACCCCGCTCATCCTCCTGTCTATCTGTGTGTTACCCGGACGCTGCGCTCCACTTACACACAGGCTTCATGCTGTAATGTGCATCGTGTGTGTGTTATTATTATGTGTCATTATCAGTGATTCCCCCCCGCTCATCCTCCTGTCTATCTATATGTTACCCGGACGCTGCGCTCCACTTACACACAGGCTCCATGCTGTAATGTGCATCATGTGTGTGTGTTATTATTATGTGTCATTATCAGTGATTCCCCCGCTCATCCTCCTGTCTATCTGTGTGTTACCCGGACGCAGCGCTCCACTTACACACAGGCTCCATGCTGTAATGTGCATCGTGTTTGTTTTATTATTATGTGTCATTATCAGTGATTCCCCCGCTCATCCTCCTGTCTATCTGTGTGTTAGCCGACGCTGCGCTCCACTTACACAAAGGCTCCATGCTGTAATGTGCATCGTGTGAGTGTTGTTATAATTATGTGACATTATCAGTGATTCCCCCCCGCTCATCCTCCTGTCTATCTATATGTTACCCGGACGCTGCGCTACACTTACACACAGGCTCCATGCTGTAATGTGCATCATGTGTGTGTTATTATTATGTGTCATTATCAGTGATTCCCCCGCTCATCCTCCTGTCTATCTGTGTGTTATCCGGATGCTGCGCTCCACTTACACACAGGCTCCATGCTGTAATGTGCATCGTGTGAGTGTTGTTATAATTATGTGACATTATCAGTGATTCCCCCCCCGCTCATCCTCCTGTCTATCTATATGTTACCCGGACGCTGCGCTACACTTACACACAGGCTCCATGCTGTAATGTGCATCATGTGTGTGTGTTATTATTATGTGTCATTATCAGTGATTCCCCCGCTCATCCTCCTGTCTATCTGTGTGTTATCCGGATGCTGCGCTCCACTTACACACAGGCTCCATGCTGTAATGTGCATCGTGTGTGTTATTATAATGTGTCATTATCAGTGATTCCCCCGCTCATCCTCCTGTCTATCTGTGTGTTACCCGGACGCTGCGCTCCACTTACACACAGGCTCCATGCTGTAATGTGCATCGTGTGTGTGTTATTATTATGTGTCATTATCAGTGATTCCCCCCCGCTCATCCTCCTGTCTATATGTTACCCGGACGCTGCGCTACACTTACACACAGGCTCCATGCTGTAATGTGCATCATGTGTGTGTGTTATTATTATGTGTCATTATCAGTGATTCCCCCGCTCATCCTCCTGTCTATCTGTGTGTTATCCGGATGCTGCGCTCCACTTACACACAGGCTCCATAATGTAATGTGCACCGTGGGTGTGTTATTATTATGTGACATTATCAGTGATTCCCCCGCTCATCCTCCTGTCTATCTGTGTGTGACCCGGATGCTGCGCTCCACTTACACACAGGCTTCATGCTGTAATGTGCATCGTATGTGTGTTATTATTATGTGTCATTATCAGTGATTCCCCCGCTCATCCTCCTGTCTATCTGTGTGTTACCCGGATGCTGCGCTCCACTTACACACAGGCATCATGCTGTAATGTGCTTTGTGTGTGTGTTAATATTATGTGTCATTATCAGTGATTCCACTGCTCATCCTCTTGTCTATCTGTGTGTTACCCGGACGCTGCGCTCAACTTACACACAGGCTCCATGCTGTAATGTGCATTGTGTGTTGTTATTATTATGTGTCATTATCAGTGATTCCCCCGCTCATCCTCCTGTCTATCTGTTTGTTACCTGGACGCTGCGCTCCACTTACACACAGGCTCCATCCTGTAATGTGCATCGTGTGTGTGTTATTATTAAGTGGTATTATCAGTGATTCCCCCGCTCATCCTCCTGTCTATCTGTGTGTTACCCGGACGCTGCGCTCCACTTAAACACAGGCTCCATGCTGTAATGTGCATCGTGTGTGTTATTATTATGTGTCATTATCAGTGATTCCCCCGCTCATCCTCCTGTCTATCTGTGTGTGACCCGGACGCTGCGCTCCACTTACACACAGGCTCCATGATGTAATGTGCATCATGTGTGTGTTATTATTATGTGTCATTATCAGTGATTTCCCCGCTCATCCTCCTGTCTATCTGTGTGTTACCCGGACGCTGCACTCCACTTACACACAGGCTCCATGCTGTAATGTGCATCGTGTGAGTGTTGTTATAATTATGTGACATTATCAGTGATTCCCCCGCTCATCCTCCTGTCCATCTGTGTGTTACCCGGACGCTGCGCTTCACTTACACACAGGCTCCATGCTGTAATGTGCATCGTGTGTGTGTTATTATTATGTGTCATTATCAGTGATTCCCCCGCTCATCCTCCTGTCTACCTGTGTGTTACCCGGACGCTGCGCTCCACTTACACACAGGTTCCATGCTGTAATGTGCATTGTATGTGTTATTATTATGTGACATTATCAGTGATTCCCCCGCTCATCCTCCTGGCTATCTGTGTGTAACTCGGATGCTGCGCTCCACTTACACACAGGCTCCATGCTGTAATGTGCATCGTATGTGTGTTATTATTATGTGGCATTATCAGTGATTCCCCCGCTCATCCTCCTGTCTATCTGTGTGTTACCCGGACGCTGCGCTCCACTTACACACAGGCTCCATGCTGTAATGTGCATCGTGTGTTTTAAAATGTTGTGTCATTATCAGTGATTCCCCCGCTCATCCTCCTGTCTATCTGTGTGTTACCCCGACGCTGCGCTCCACTTACACACAGGCTCCATGCTGTAATGTGCATCATGTGTGTGTTATTATATGTCATTATCAGTGATTCCCCCACTCATCCTTCTGTCTGTCTGTGTGTTGCCCAGATGCTGCGCTCCACTTACACACAGGCTCCATGCTGTAATGTGCATTGGCCCTTATTCCGAGTTGATCGGTCGCAAGGCGATTTTAGCAGAGTTACACACGCTAAGCCGCCGCCTACTGGGAGTGAATCTTAGCTTCTTAAAATTGCGAACGATGTATTCGCAATATTGCGATAACAAACTACTTAGCAGTTTCAGAGTAGCTTCAGACTTACTCGGCATCTGCAATCAGTTCAGTGCTTGTCGTTCCTGGTTTGACGTCACAAACACACCCAGCGTTCGCCCAGACACTCCCCCATTTCTCGGGCCACTCCTGCGTTTTTTCCGGAAACGGTAGCGTTTTCATCCACACGCCCCTAAAACGCTGTGTTTCCGCCCAGTAACACCCATTTCCTGTCAATCACACTACGATCGCCGGAGCGATGAAAAAGCCGTGAGTAAAAATACTATCTTCATTGTAAAATTACTTGGCGCAGTCGCAGTGCGAATATTGCGCATGCGTACTAAGCGGATTTTCACTGCGATGCGATGAAAAATACCGAGCGAACGACTCGGAATCAGGGCCATTGTGTGTGTGTTATTATTATGTGTCATTATCAGTGATTACCCCGCTCATCCTCCTGTCTATCTGTGTGTTACCCGGACGCTGCGCTTCACTTACACACAGGCTCCATGCTGTAATGTGCATCGTGTGTGTGTTATTATTATGTGTCATTATCAGTGATTCGCCCGCTCATCCTCCTGTCTATCTGTGTGTTACCCGGACGCTGCGCTCCACTTACACACAGGCTCCATGCTGTAATGTGCATCGTGTGTGTTATTATTATGTGTCATTATCAGTGATTCCCCCGCTCATCCTCCTGTCTATCTGTATTTTACCCGGACGCTGCGCTCCACTTACACACAGGCTCCATGCTGTAATGTGCATCGTGTGTGTGTTATTTTTATGTGTCATTATCAGTGATTCCCCCGCTTATCCTCCTGTCTATCTGTATGTTACCTGGACGCTGCGCTCCACTTACACACAGGCTCCATGCTGTAATGTGCATCATGTGTGTGTTATTATTATGTGTCATTATCAGTGATTTCCCCGCTCATCCTCCTGTCTATCTGTGTGTTACCCGGATGCTGCGCTCCACTTACACACAGGCTCCATGCTGTAATGTGCATCGTGTGTGTGTTATTATTATATGTCATTATCAGTGATTCCCCCACTCATCCTCCTGTCTATCTGTGTGTTACCCGGACGCTGCGCTCCACTTACACTCAGGCTCCATGCTGTAATGTGCATCGTGTGTGTGTTATTATTATGTGTCATTATCAGTGATTCCCCCGCTCATCCTCCTGTCTATCTGTGTGTTACCCAGACGCTGCGCTCCACTTACACACAGGCTCCATGCTGTAATGTGCACCGTGTATGTGTTAATATGTGTCATTATCAGTGATTCCCCCGCTCATCCTCCTGTCTATCTGTGTGTTACCCGGATGCTAAGCTCCACTTACACACAGGCTTCATGCTGTAATGTGCATCGTGTGTGTGTTATTATTATGTGTCATTATCAGTGATTCCCCCGCTCATCCTCCTGTCTATTTGTGTGTTACCCGGACGCTGCGCTCCCCTTACACACAGGCTCCATGCTGTAATGTGCATCGTGTGTGTGTTATTATTATGTGTCATTATCAGTGATTCCCCCGCTCATCCTCCTGTTTATCTGTGTGCTACCCGATCGCTGCGCTCCACTTACACACAGGCTCCATGCTGTAATGTGCATCATGTGTTATTATTATGTGTCATTATCAGTGATTCCCCCGCTCATCCTCCTGTCTGTCTGTGTGTTGCCCAGATGCTGCGCTCCACTTACACACAGGCTCCATGCTGTAATGTGCATTGTGTGTGTGTTATTATTATGTGTCATTATCAGTGATTACCCCGCTCATCCTCCTGTCTATCTGTGTGTTACCCGGATGCTGCGCTCCACTTACACACAGGCACCATGCTGTAATGTGCATCGTGTGTGTGTTATTATTATGTGTCATTATCAGTGATTCCCCCGCTCATCCTCCTGTCTATCTGTGTGTTACCCGGATGCTGCGCTCCACTTACACACAGGCTCCATGCTGTAATGTGCATTGTGTGTTATTATTATGTGTCATTATCAGTGATTCCCCCGCTCATCCTCCTGTCTATCTGTGTGTTACCCGGACGCTGCGCTCCACTTGCACACAGGCTCCATGCTGTGATGTGCATCATGTGTGTGTTATTATTATGTGACATTATCAGTGATTCCCCCGCTCATCCTCCTGTCTATCTGTGTGTTACCCGGATGCTGCGCTCCACTTACACACAGGCTCCATGCTGTAATGTGCATCATGTGTGTGTAATTATTATGTGTCATTATCAGTGATTACCCCGCTCCTCCTCCTGTCTATATGTGTGTTGCCCGGACGCTGCGCTCCACTTACACACAGGTTCCATGCTGTAATGTGCATTGTGTGTGTGTTACTATTATGTGTCATTATCAGTGATTCCCCCGCTCATCCTCCTGTCTATCTGTGTGTTACCCGGACGCTGCGCTCCACTTACACACAGGCACCATGCTGTAATGTGCATCGTGTGTGTGTTATTATTATGTGTCATTATCAGTGATTCCCCCGCTCATCCTCCTGTCTATCTGTGTGTTACCCGGATGCTGCGCTCCACTTACACACAGGCTCCATGCTGTAATGTGCATTGTGTGTTATTATTATGTGTCATTATCAGTGATTCCCCCGCTCATCCTCCTGTCTATCTGTGTGTTACCCGGACGCTGCGCTCCACTTGCACACAGGCTCCATGCTGTGATGTGCATCATGTGTGTGTTATTATTATGTGACATTATCAGTGATTCCCCCGCTCATCCTCCTGTCTATCTATGTGTTACCCGGATGCTGCGCTCCACTTACACACAGGCTCCATGCTGTAATGTGCATCGTGTGTGTGTAATTATTATGTGTCATTATCAGTGATTACCCCGCTCCTCCTCCTGTCTATATGTGTGTTGCCCGGACGCTGCGCTCCACTTACACACAGGTTCCATGCTGTAATGTGCATTGTGTGTGTGTTACTATTATGTGTCATTATCAGTGATTCCCCCGCTCATCCTCCTGTCTATCTGTGTGTTACCCGGATGCTGCGCTCCACTTACACACAGGCTCCATGCTGTAATGTGCATCGTGTGTGTGTTATTATTATGTGTCATTATCAGTGATCCCCCTGCTTATCCTCCTGTCTATCTGTATGTTACCTGGACTCTACACTCCACTTACACAAAGGCTCCATGCTGTAATGTGCGTCGTGTGTGTGTTATTATTATGTGTCATTCTCAGTGATTCCCCCGTTCATCCTCCTGTCTATCTGTGTGTTACCCGGACGCTGCGCTCCACTTACACAAAGGCTCCATGTTGTAATGTGCATCGTGTTTGTTATTATTATGTGTCATTATCAGTGATTCCCCCGCTCATTATCCTGTCTATCTGTGTGTGACCCGGACACTGCGCTCCACTTACACACAGGCTCCATGCTGTAATGTGCATCGTGTGTGTTATTATTATGTGTCATTATCAGTGATTCCCCCGCTCATCCTCCTGTCTATCTGTGTGTTATCCGGAAACTGCGCTCCACTTACACACAGGCTCCATGCTGTAATGTGCATCATGTATGTGTTATTATTATGTGTCATTATCAGTGATTCCCCCGCTCATCCTCCTGTCTATCTGTGTGTTACCCGGACGCTGCGCTCCACTTACACACAGGTTCCATGCTGTAATGTGCATTGTATGTGTTATTATTATGTGACATTATCAGTGATTCCCCCGCTCATCCTCCTGGCTATCTGTGTGTAACCCGGATGCTGCACTCCACTTACACACAGGCTCCATGCTGTAATGTGCATCGTGTGTGTTATTATTATGTGTCATTATCAGTGATTCCCCCGCTCATCCTCCTGTCTATCTGTGTGTGACCCGGACACTGCGCTCCACTTACACACAGGCTCCATGCTGTAATGTGCATTGTGTGTTTTATTATTATGTGTCATTATCAGTGATTCCCCCGCTCATCCTCCTGTCTATCTGTGTGTTACCCGGACGCTGCGCTCCACTTACACACAGGCTCCATGCTGTAATGTGCATCGTTTGTTTTATTATTATGTGTCATTATCAGTGATTCCCCCGCTCATCCTCCTGTCTATCTGTGTGTTACCCCGACGCTGCGCTCCACTTACACACAGGCTCCATGCTGTAATGTGCATCGTGTGTGTGTTATTATGTGTCATTATCAGTGATTCCCCCACTCATCCTTCTGTCTGTCTGTGTGTTGCCCAGATGCTGCGCTCCACTTACACACAGGCTCCATGCTGTAATGTGCATTGTGTGTGTGTTATTATTATGTGTCATTATCAGTGATTACCCCGCTCATCCTCCTGTCTATCTGTGTGTTACCCGGACGCTGCGCTTCACTTACACACAGGCTCCAAGCTGTAATGTGCATCGTGTGTGTGTTATTATTATGTGTCATTATCAGTGATTCCCCCTCTCATCCTCCTGTCTATCTGTGTGTTACCCGGACGCTGCGCTCCACTTACACACAGGCTCCAAGCTGTAATGTGCATCGTGTGTGTGTTATTATTATGTGTCATTATCAGTGATTCCCCCGCTCATCCTCCTGTCTATCTGTGTGTTACCCGGATGCTGCGCTCCACTTACACACAGGCTCCATGCTGTAATGTGCATCGTGTGTGTGTTATTATTATGTGTCATTATCAGTGATCCCCCCGCTTATCCTCCTGTCTATCTGTATGTTACCTGGACTCTGCACTCCACTTACACACAGGCTCCATGCTGTAATGTGCGTCGTGTGTGTGTTATTATTATGTGTCATTATCAGTGATTCCCCCGTTCATCCTCCTGTCTATCTGTGTGTTACCCGGACGCTGCGCTCCACTTACACACAGGCTCCATGCTGTAATGTGCACCATGTGTGTGTGTTATTACTATGTGTCATTATCAGTGTTTCCCCCGCTCATCCTCCTGTCTATCTGTATGTTACCCGGACGCTGCCCTCCACTTACACACAGGCTCCATGCTGTAATGTGCATCATGTGTGTGTTATTACTATGTGTCATTATCAGTGTTTCCCCCGCTCATCCTCCTGTCTATCTGTATGTTAACCGGACGCTGCCCTCCACTTATACACAGGCTCCATGCTGTAATGTGCATCATGTGTGTGTGTTATTATTATGTGTCATTACCAGTGATTACCCCGCTCATCCTCCTGTCTATCTGTGTGTTACCCGGATACTGCGCTCTACTTACACACAGGCTCCATGCTGTAATGTGCATCATGTGTGTGTGTTATTATTATGTGTCATTACCAGTGATTCCCCCGCTCATCCTCCTGTCTATCTGTATGTTACCTGGACGCTGCGCTCCACTTACACACAGGCTCCATGCTGTAATGTCCATCATGTGTGTGTTATTATTATGTGTCATTATCAGTGATTTCCCCGCTCATCCTCCTGTCTATCTGTGTGTTACCCGGATGCTGCGCTCCACTTACACACAGGCTCCATGCTGTAATGTGCATCGTGTGTGTGTTATTATTATGTGTCATTATCAGTGATTCCCCCACTCATCCTCCTGTCTATCTGTGTGTTACCCGGACGCTGCGCTCCACTTACACACAGGCTCCATGCTGTAATGTGCATCGTGTGTGTGTTATTATTATGTGTCATTATCAGTGATTCCCCCGCTTATCCTCCTGTCTATCTGTGTGTTACCCGGACGCTGCGCTCCACTTACACACAGGCTCCATGCTGTAATGTGCACCGTGTATGTGTTATTATGTGTCATTATCAGTGATTCCCCCGCTCATCCTCCTGTCTATCTGTGTGTTACCCGGATGCAACGCTCCACTTACACACAGGCTCCATGCTGTAATGTGCATCATGTGTTATTATTATGTGTCATTATCAGTGATTCCCCCGCTCATCCTCCTGTCTGTCTGTGTGTTGCCCAGATGCTGCGCTCCACTTACACACAGGCTCCATGCTGTAATGTGCATTGTGTGTGTGTTATTATTATGTGACATTATCAGTGATTCCCCCGCTCATCCTCCTGTCTATCTGTGTGTTACCCGGATGCTGCGCTCCACTTGCACACAGGCTCCATGCTGTAATGTGCATCGTGTGTGTGTTATTATGTGTCATTATCAGTGATTCCCACGCTCATCCTCCTGTCTATCTGTGTGTTACCCGGACGCTGCGCTCCACTTACACACAGGCACCATGCTGTAATGTGCATCGTGTGTGTGTTATTATTATGTGTCATTATCAGTGATTCCCCCGCTCATCCTCCTGTCTATCTGTGTGTTACCCGGATGCTGCGCTCCACTTACACACAGGCTCCATGCTGTAATGTGCATTGTGTGTTATTATGTGTCATTATCAGTGATTCCCCCGCTCATCCTCCTGTCTATCTGTGTGTTACCCGGACGCTGCGCTCCACTTACACACAGGCTACATGCTGTGATGTGCATCATGTGTGTGTTATTATTATGTGACATTATCAGTGATTCCCCCGCTCATCCTCCTGTCTATCTGTGTGTTACCCGGATGCTGCGCTCCACTTGCACACAGGCTCCATGCTGTAATGTGCATCGTGTGTGTGTTATTATTATGTGTCATTATCAGTGATTCCCCCGCTCATCCTCCTGTCTATCTGTGTGTTACCCGGACGCTGCGCTCCACTTACACACAGGCTCCAAGCTGTAATGTGCATCGTGTGTGTGTTATTATTATGTGTCATTATTAGTGATTCCCCCTCTCATCCTCCTGTCTATCTGTGTGTTACCCGGACGCTGCGCTCCACTTACACACAGGCTCCAAGCTGTAATGTGCATCGTGTGTGTGTTATTATTATGTGTCATTATCAGTGATTCCCCCGCTCATCCTCCTGTCTATCTGTGTGTTACCCGGATGCTGCGCTCCACTTACACACAGGCTCCATGCTGTAATGTGCATCGTGTGTGTGTTATTATTATGTGTCATTATCAGTGATTCCCCCGCTCATCCTCCTGTCTATCTGTGTATTACCCGGACGCTGCGCTCCACTTACACACAGGCTCCATGCTGTAATGTGCACCGTGTATGTGTTATTATGTGTCATTATCAGTGATTCCCACGCTCATCCTCCTGTCTATCTGTGTGTTACCCGGACGCTGCGCTCCACTTACACACAGGCACCATGCTGTAATGTGCATCGTGTGTGTGTTATTATTATGTGTCATTATCAGTGATTCCCCCGCTCATCCTCCTGTCTATCTGTGTGTTACCCGGATGCTGCGCTCCACTTACACACAGGCTCCATGCTGTAATGTGCATTGTGTGTTATTATGTGTCATTATCAGTGATTCCCCCGCTCATCCTCCTGTCTATCTGTGTGTTACCCGGACGCTGCGCTCCACTTACACACAGGCTACATGCTGTGATGTGCATCATGTGTGTGTTATTATTATGTGACATTATCAGTGATTCCCCCGCTCATCCTCCTGTCTATCTGTGTGTTACCCGGATGCTGCGCTCCACTTGCACACAGGCTGTAATGTGCATCGTGTGTGTGTTATTATTATGTGTCATTATCAGTGATTCCCCCGCTCATCCTCCTGTCTATCTGTGTGTTACCCGGACGCTGCGCTCCACTTACACACAGGCTCCAAGCTGTAATGTGCATCGTGTGTGTGTTATTATTATGTGTCATTATCAGTGATTCCCCCGCTCATCCTCCTGTCTATCTGTGTGTTACCCGGATGCTGCGCTCCACTTACACACAGGCTCCATGCTGTAATGTGCATCGTGTGTGTGTTATTATTATGTGTCATTATCAGTGATCCCCCCGCTTATCCTCCTGTCTATCTGTATGTTACCTGGACTCTGCACTCCACTTACACACAGGCTCCATGCTGTAATGTGCGTCGTGTGTGTGTTATTATTATGTGTCATTATCAGTGATTCCCCCGTTCATCCTCCTGTCTATCTGTGTGTTACCCGGACGCTGCGCTCCACTTACACACAGGCTCCATGCTGTAATGTGCACCATGTGTGTGTGTTATTACTATGTGTCATTATCAGTGTTTCCCCCGCTCATCCTCCTGTCTATCTGTATGTTACCCGGACGCTGCCCTCCACTTATACACAGGCTCCATGCTGTAATGTGCATCATGTGTGTGTTATTACTATGTGTCATTATCAGTGTTTCCCCCGCTCATCCTCCTGTCTATCTGTATGTTAACCGGACGCTGCCCTCCACTTATACACAGGCTCCATGCTGTAATGTGCATCATGTGTGTGTGTTATTATTATGTGTCATTACCAGTGATTACCCCGCTCATCCTCCTGTCTATCTGTGTGTTACCCGGATGCTGCGCTCCACTTACACACAGGCTCCATGCTGTAATGTGCATCATGTGTGTGTGTTATTATTATGTGTCATTACCAGTGATTCCCCCGCTCATCCTCCTGTCGATCTGTGTGTTACCCGGACGCTGCGCTCCACTTACACAAAGGCTCCATGCTGTAATGTGCATCGTGTGTGTTATTATTATGTGTCATTATCAGTGATTCCCCCGCTCATCCTCCTGTCTATCTGTGTGTTACCCGGACGCTGTGCTCCACTTACACACAGGTTCGATGCTGTAATGTGCATCGTGTGTGTGTTATTATTATGTGTCATTATCAGTGATTCCCCCGCTCATCCTCCTGTCTATCTGTGTGTTACCCCGACGCCGCGCTCCACTTACACACAGGCTCCATGCTGTAATGTGCATCATGTGTGTGTTATTATGTGTCATTATCAGTGATTCCCCCACTCATCCTTCTGTCTGTCTGTGTGTTGCCCAGATGCTGCGCTCCACTTACACACAGGCTCCATGCTGTAATGTGCATTGTGTGTGTGTTATTATTATGTGTCATTATCAGTGATTACCACGCTCATCCTCCTGTCTTTCTGTGTGTTACCCGGACGCTGCGCTTCACTTACACACGGGCTCCATGCTGTAATGTGCGTCGTGTGTGTGTTATTATTATGTGTCATTATCAGTGATTCCCCCGTTCATCCTCCTGTCTATCTGTGTGTTACCCGGACACTGCGCTCCACTTACACACAGGCTCCATGCTGTAATGTGCACCATGTGTGTGTGTTATTACTATGTGTCATTATCAGTGTTTCCCCCGCTCATCCTCCTGTCTATCTGTATGTTACCCGGACGCTGCCCTCCACTTATACACAGGCTCCATGCTGTAATGTGCATCATGTGTGTGTTATTACTATGTGTCATTATCAGTGTTTCCCCCGCTCATCCTCCTGTCTATCTGTATGTTAACCGGACGCTGTGCTCCAATTACACACAGGTTCGATGCTGTAATGTGCATCGTGTGTGTGTTATTATTATGTGTCATTATCAGTGATTCCCCCGCTCATCCTCCTGTCTATCTGTGTGTTACCCCGACGCTGCGCTCCACTTACACACAGGCTCCATGCTGTAATGTGCATCATGTGTGTGTTATTATGTGTCATTATCAGTGATTCCCCCACTCATCCTTCTGTCTGTCTGTGTGTTGCCCAGATGCTGCGCTCCACTTACACACAGGCTCCATGCTGTAATGTGCATTGTGTGTGTGTGTTATTATTATGTGTCATTATCAGTGATTACCACGCTCATCCTCCTGTCTATCTGTGTGTTACCCGGACGCTGCGCTTCACTTACACACGGGCTCCATGCTGTAATGTGCGTCGTGTGTGTGTTATTATTATGTGTCATTATCAGTGATTCCCCCGTTCATCCTCCTGTCTATCTGTGTGTTACCCGGATGCTGCGCTCCACTTACACACAGGCTCCATGCTGTAATGTGCACCATGTGTGTGTGTTATTACTATGTGTCATTATCAGTGTTTCCCCCGCTCATCCTCCTGTCTATCTGTATGTTACCCGGACGCTGCCCTCCACTTATACACAGGCTCCATGCTGTAATGTGCATCATGTGTGTGTTATTACTATGTGTCATTATCAGTGTTTCCCCCGCTCATCCTCCTGTCTATCTGTATGTTAACCGGACGCTGCCCTCCACTTATACACAGGCTCCATGCTGTAATGTGCATCATGTGTGTGTGTTATTATTATGTGTCATTACCAGTGATTACCCCGCTCATCCTCCTGTCTATCTGTGTGTTACCCGGATGCTGCGCTCCACTTACACACAGGCTCCATGCTGTAATGTGCATCATGTGTGTGTGTTATTATTATGTGTCATTACCAGTGATTCCCCCGCTCATCCTCCTGTCTATCTGTGTGTTACCCGTACGCTGCGCTCCACTTACACAAAGGCTCCATGCTGTAATGTGCATCGTGTGTGTTATTATTATGTGTCATTATCAGTGATTCCCCCGCTCATCCTCCTGTCTATCTGTGTGTTACCCGGACGCTGTGCTCCACTTACACACAGGCTCGATGCTGTAATGTGCATCGTGAGTGTGTTATTATTATGTGTCATTATCAGTGATTCCCCCGCTCATCCTCCTGTCTATCTGTGTGTTACCCCGACGCTGCGCTCCACTTACACACAGGCTCCATGCTGTAATGTGCATCATGTGTGTGTTATTATGTGTCATTATCAGTGATTCCCCCACTCATCCTTCTGTCTGTCTGTGTGTTGCCCAGATGCTGCGCTCCACTTACACACAGGCTCCATGCTGTAATGTGCATTGTGTGTGTGTTATTATTATGTGTCATTATCAGTGATTACCACGCTCATCCTCCTGTCTATCTGTGTGTTACCCGGACGCTGCGCTTCACTTACACACGGGCTCCATGCTGTAATGTGCATTGTGTGTG